>NC_054831.1:19037575-19340606 GCF_018345385.1 Vulpes lagopus | reverse complement strand
AATCTCTTTTCTCTTAAAAATAGGTCTTGAAAAATAGGTATAGGTGAAAAGAATTAAGAGTATACTTATCACGATGGGCATTGAGAAATGTATAGACTTGTTGGATCGCTATTTTGTACACCTGAAACTAATCCTGCATGTTAATTATAATGGAATTTTTAAAAGTATAGATTAATTTATGTTTTCTTCTAGCTGCTTTATTATTTCTTTTTACATTGACCTTTCATACCATCTGAAATTTATTTTTTTGGATAGAGCATGAAATAAAAGTCAAACTTTTTCCACACCGTTCATGTATTTTCCAAATAACATTTATTAAAAATCTTCACTTTCCCTATTGAATGGTAATAGAATTTTCATATAACCTGAAGTCTCTTCTTAAATTCTCTCAATTCTGTTCTGTGGATATATGTACTCTATTCCATTAGTCCAACACTATTTTAATTACTGTAGCTAATTATAATGTTTTCAAATATGACAAGCATATCCTCCACTATTACTTCAATGGGGCTATTCATTTAGGTGTATCTTGTATTGGTTTAATTTTTTAAGTTTTAATTTATTTATTCATTTAACTCATATTACTCTCATATTTTCATGACTAAATTGAATGGGATTTTTCTTTTATAATCTCTAAATAGCTACTGTTGTTGTAGAAAGGCCATTGAATATTCTCTGTTTATTCTAAAACTGGTCAGTTTAATAAACTGTTCATTATTTCCATTAAGATTTTGTTAAAAAAAAAAAAAAAAAGATTTTGTTAAGTTTCTTGGGTTTCCTAGAAATGGTAATCATTTCACTAAAAATAATGACAGTTATGAAAATTATTTTGTCACTTTTCAATACTCATACTTAGTAAATATATGCATGTGTGTTATAATATTGACTGGAATTTATAGAAAAATGCTAAACAGTGTTGAGATTTAACATCTTGATTCTCCTTTTTAGGAGAATAAATAGGTTGCCTGGTGATTGCATGTTAACATTTCCTTCCATTAATTTGGAATACACGTTATATTCATCATATATTTTGGCATTTTTGGACATAGTCATAAAGCTTTTTTCCTTTTATCCAACTGATGTATTTAATTAACAAATCCTTGCTGAAAATATTTTTTTCTCTCTTTTTTAAAGTAGGCTCCACGCCCAGTTCAGGGCTTGAACTCATGACCCCGACTGAGATCTAGATCCAAGTTGAAATCAAGAGTCAGATGCTTCACCTACTGAGCCACCCAGGTGCCCCTAACAGATCCTCTAATATTTAACTATTCTTGAGTATGAGACTCAACTATATTAAGCCACATATATCGATATTCATTCTTTTATTATTCATATTTCTCTTTGTGACTGTCTTTGTCTCTGTCTTTCCCTTGCTTTTTTCCTTCCTACGTTTATCTTTCTCCTGCATTCTTACTTTGCTTTTCTTGGCATCTCTACCACTCCCTGTATCTCAGCCATCACCACTCCCATCATCTTATTTGAACAGAAACAGGACAAGTATCCTGCTCCTTTGACATTCAAATCCCCACCCTTCTCTTTAAATACACTTAGCCAACATTCTTGAGTTGGTTTAAACAAGTAAGATAATGAGCAATTTCATTACTAAAAGAAGCTGAAGAGATAAATTTAAATTAAGACATGTTAAGTATTAGAAAACCAATATATCATTTCCTAAACAACATAGTTCTCAACCTACCTTTCTTTCTATATTCTTTAAAAACATGGCAGCAATGGATTGACAATAACAATGAATGGTATGTCTAGCGTCTACACCTTTAATAAGAGATCTGAATCCTTTATTATGTTTTTGATCACCTTGAATCTTAACCTAGTGGCTACTTCTCTACAATCCTATTTGGATCAGCTCTGTCACCAGATGTGAATCTTACAAGGGACATCCTGAGGTTTCTGCCCTGGCCTTCCCCTTGCCTCTGCAGAAAGGCCCCTCCCTATACCTCCACAGTACCTCCTCTACTTCTCCAAGTCTTTGTCCAATTTTTCCCTTCTTATGCAAACCATTTTTAATCACCTAGTTTAAATTTGTAACTCTCCCACCCTGATTGCCCTTATCTTGCTCGTTTTTTTTTTCCTTCATGGCATATACCTTATTTTTTGTTATTGTTATGCTAGAATATAAACTTCTCTAAAGTAGTGATTTTTGTCTATTTTGTTCATTAATATGCCTCCAGTGTCTAGAATTGTGCCTGGCTTACAGCAGTCTCTTGACATCTATTTGTTGAATAAATAAATGGCTTTTGTAAAAAAATAAAAAAAAATAAAAAATTTTTAAATGGCTTTTGGTTACTAAAGCCATTTGGGATGGTTCTTTTCATTCTGTTTTCTAAATGAGATCGAATTGTAGCTTTCGATATCATAAGTAAAAGATCCCTCATTTTAATGATGATACAGCATGGTCTTCCAACAGTTACCCCTGGTTGCAAACTACTTTTTTTTTTGACATCTAATTAAGGCCCAGCAGGTGGAGAGGAAGAGGCCAGAGCAACCTCCACATTTCTAAAAACATGCTAATCACAAATTCTTTCAAACATTTGTTTTTCTTAAAACCAAAAGGACTGGATGGTACCACAGGGCACCAATCTACAAGCATGCTAGACAGCAGTGGAAATATAGTGCGGGGGAAGATGGAAGTGATCAGAATTCCTCTCCTGCTGACTACAGTGCATAGCTGGAAAACATAATCTGGTTAAGCTGCCTGGGGTGAGGGCAGCCACCATGCGAGGCCTCTGCAGCAGGCAGGCTGCCTGGGACTCAAGACCCATTTCAAACCCCTGGTGTTTCTGCAACCTCAGGCAGATTTCTTAACCTCTCTCTGCAGGTTTCCTGATTTTCAAAAAATGCAGCTAAAGAAAGAACTACCTCCAAGGATCTTGTGTGAAGCTTCCATGAAATGTAAACTGCTTGAAATAATTTCTGGCAGATTAAACAAAAAACAAAACCCAGCTAATGACTACTACTTTATCATCACTACAGCTAGGAGTACTAATAGTGCTCCTGTTATCATTCTAACAAGGGTAGATCCAGACGAGCCTGTGCACCACATATTGAGAATCAGAACCCAGTTACTTGAGATAACAGAGGAAGCCACCACAAGCCTTCATCTTCTGCTCACAAAGCCTCATGTTTTCCTTAAATGAAATATTAAACAAATAGAAGAGCATGAGGTCAAATGGGTACTGAGCTTGCCTGCCTGGGTTGCCCACATGTTTCCATCTCTGCTGGAATGTATTACAACAGGCTTTGTCTAATCTTCAGTATGAGCGAGACAAGGTCCCCCAAACCCTTCTCCCTCAGCCCCTCCCATCACCCTGCTGGAGCCTTTTCTCTCAAGAGAAAAATTACTGCTAGAATCAAGATCTGCGGGCAGTTAGAACCAAGGTCATCCCATCATTAGGGAGGTCTGTGAAGTTCTAGGGACCACATATTTCCCAGGCAGCTGTGAGGCACAGCAGGCAGGTGGAGATTGTGGACCAGGACTGGGGCGAGTGGGACCTGTGGGAATCTGATCCCAAGACACTACTGGGGCCTCCCAATAGGCAGGTGGAACACTGGGAAGCAGTGGTGGCAGCGTGGTCGCGATACTCACGATATGGGGAGACTGTCGGCTCATCCCAATCACAGTCCGATTGATCCTTCTCAGCAGTCGTTCCATTATCTGCTGGATATGGGTCGCCGTGGGGCCCTGCACGGGGGAAACACAGGAATTGATACCACTTCTGACTCAGCTTTGCTTTTCCTAAAAAAAAAACAACCTTGGACAGGTGAGTTTTCTTTAAGTCTCATTCTTGCTCTTCCCTTCAAGCAATCTCTTGTCCAAAGGGGGGAAAATAAGTTCACAGATTACTATATACTGTTACTAAGGAATCAATTGAAAATGATTGGATATAGCATGTACAAGATGAGCGTGGGGATGCAGAGAGGATGCCATCCCAATAACCCAGGCCACACACACTCACTGCAAGTTCACTGTGGCCACCAACTCAGCATAGTTTTGGGGGGACCCCTCGCTGGCATGAGAAGTCAGTCCTGATGCTGAGCACATGGGGTGGCCCCGAGTAACTAGCCACGTGCATGGGAAGTAGAAGGCAAAAATTCAACGTTTTTGTCACCTTCTGAGTAGGAGGAAAAAAAAACCCAAGAGACTCAAGTCAAGGAGATTGCTATTGACTAAATCTGTTGAAAAGTCATATGCTGGGGGCACCTGGCTGGCTCAGTTGATACAGCATGTGACTCCTGATCTCACAGTTATGCGTTTGACCCCCGTGCTGGGCAGAGAGATTACTTAAATAAAAATTACTTTTTATACCCCACAAAAGTTATATGCTGGTACTCTACTGTCCCATGTGATGGTATTTAGAGATGGAGTTTGGGGAGACAATTAGGTCATGAAGGCAGGGCCCTGGTCTTATAGGGTTAGTGTCCTTTTAAGGCGACACACTAGAGAGCTTGCCTTTTCTCTCTCCACAGACACACTGAGGAAAAGCCATGTGAGGACAGAGAGACAGGAACTGTCTTCAGGCCAGGAAGGAGGCCCTCCCCAGGAACTTGACCACACAGGCACCCTGACTTGGGACTTCCAGCCTCCAGAACCATGAGAAATAAATATCTGTCATTTAAGCCACCCAGTCTTAGGTGTTGTGTTTTGGCAGCCTGAGAAGACTAACATAGGGATTTAATATTTTGACTCTGTCGTGTGTCACTTTGAGCAATTATTTAACTTTGTTGAGCTTCCGTTTTCATAGCTGGAAAAAGAAAGGTTCCCTTACAGGAATGAGCTGGGTTGATGTACACAACAAACAATGCTTCACAAATACATTCTTTATTTTTCCTTTTTTTTTTTTTTTTGGTGATTTGTACTCATTCAGCTCCAAGTTAGTAATATTCAACTTGTCTTTTCAAAGCCTTTATTCATTCTTTTTTCATGAGAGATATTTTGAAACTCCTAGTTAATCCTTGAAATAACTATATCACTGCTATATATATAGTTCCTGTTTTTTGTTTTGTTTTTCATACTCAACATTTTAAAATTTTATTTAAATTCAATTTATTAAAATATGCTATATACAATTTTATTAAAATGTCAAGTATTGGGGTGCCTGGGGGGCTCAGTCAGTCAAGCATCTACCTTCAGCTCAGGTCATGATCTTGGGTTCCTGGGATGAAGCCCTATGTTGGGCTCCCTGCTCAGCTGGGAGTCTGCTTCTCCTCTGCCTCTGACCCTCCCCCCGCTCATTCTCTCTCTCTCAAATAAATAAATATTTAAATAAAATGAAACAGTGTCCTGAAGTAGAAGAGATCTAAGAGGCCATCTAGAACAATTCCTACATGTTACAGAATGGAAACTGAGGCACCTGTAGATTTGTGTAAGGATAAAGAGCTACACATGCTAACACCGGCATCAGAAAACAAACACCCCGATTCTCATGGTTCTGATTAACTTTGGATCATATACTTCTAGAACACCGGAGCCCTGCCTAAACCAAAGTCTCTGGTACGCCTGTTGCCAACTATAGCTTGAGCTTCATTTTAGTATTTTTGATTACTGAGTCATAAGAGTTACTTTTTAAAAATATTATTGTGAGGAGATGATCAGTCACATTTGTTTATTTGTTGCAAAATCTCTGGTTTAGGAATCAAATCCCCTATCACAAAATTCCTTGGCGAAATTTATAATTTATGTGGTTTCTAGAAACACATTTAAGAAAAAAAAAAGGAAAGGGAGCATGACCTATAATAAATATCAAATAAATAATACAAATTGTTAAGGTGGGCTGCAGGGGCTCAGAGAAAGAGCCGAGGTGGGCAGAAAAAGCAATGGTGCTCTCCAGGATCCCTCTGGCTGAGGCGTGAACTAGCAGAGATGCAGACTTGCCCGTGGGAAGATGAGCGGATGAGGCAGGCTGTGGCCAAACTGGGGTGGACCTTGAAAAGTGAGCTAAGAATTTAGCCATGGGAAAAGGGACAGAGCGTTCTTCAATTCTTTTAGCAGAACTGAATCTAAAGATATGGGTGAGCAAGTGGGCTTAGGCAAAGCTGAGGGTGTTTCTCTGCTGTATGGGAACATTGGTGCCATGCAGCCATCGTGGGGGTGGGGAGTATGGTGTGTGCTCAGCCTGACACATCCTGCCAACTACCCCAGCCTCTGGAGGAGGCCATGCCTAGGCTATTGGCTCTGCCATTTCTAGAACAAGGTAAATTCAGGCAGATGCAGCCCCCGGGTTTTTGGGGAGGATGGGTGCCTAGGTAAGAGAGAAGATACGAAAACACATCCTTTCTACCAGGCTCCAAAAGGAAGGATCGATATCAGAGAGACTATAAAATTGAGAGCATCTCAGAAGCTCAGGAATATTAACAACAGTCCCGTCAACACCAGAGGTAAAGGAGGGCCCAAGTTTCTGAACAAAATGTCTGAACACGGCTGATTCTTCAAAGTCCCATCAGGGATCTCAGTGGTAGACAAGCTGGGAAAACCAGGCCACAGCAGGGGCCAGCAGTAAGCAGATCTCTCCTGGACCTAGATTTGCCGAGCAGGCTCTAGCAAGAAGCAGCCCCTCCGACCACCTCAAAACCAGCATGGCCTGCACCAGTACCAAGGTTCTAAACTGCCTGGGCGAAACCCTGAGACTAGGAAGGCTGTGAAGTCATCCTTACCCTAGGCAAAGGGACCAGCGTGTGCTGTGTGGTCTGCACAGGGTGACGATTCAACTCACCACATCCTTCCTGTCCAGCACTTCCAGGATGTTGCTTAGAAGCTGCGAGCTGGCTTCATGGTCGGGCTTGCTGGAGTTGTCATCTAACTGGCCACTGAGCTGGTCTATCAGCAGCGGCAGCAGCACATCTCTGCACTCTGCGGGAGAGAATGCACACAGCTCAGCAGCTGCAGCGGCAGCCCCTGAAATGCCCCGCTTCTGTCTGCAACTCTCCCTCCGCCTGATACCACAGCTGACCTCAGAGCTCCACCGAGCAGGAACACAGCACTGTAGGCATGGACCTTCGGGCCTCTAACTTAATTTTAAGGGCTAAGAAAATTACACCTATCATGGATACATGCAAAAATGTTTCAAGTATTCAACAATGTCTTTAGCTTACAAAAAAAAAAAATACGCCAACTTGACAGTTGAAGGCTAAGTCAAACAAAATGAGCAAATTAAGCAAGTTACGCTTTTAAAAAATGTTTCAAAATTTCCACCTAATGGAGAGAATTTACTCTGAAATTTGTGTAAATACCGCGTGAGCTTTGTTGGTACATTTCAATGTGTTTTAAGGACGTGCCAATCATGTCCTTTTGCAGGCTTCAGAAAATAAGAGATTATCTTTATCTATGATGGTTTCCTTCTGGAATCTCCTTCACTATTTGAAGACATTATTACGACGAGGCCAGATGTTCTGGACACTAACAGAAAGGACTATTAATAGTGAGAATACTTCCTCTAACTGGAACCACATAGTGCATGCTTGCTCTTGTGCTCAAACCCCCCATTTTTATTATTTTATATATCCTTTCTGCATGCTTAGGCAGAGATCTCATAGCATATTAAGATGTTTAGTAATAGTATGTTTTCTGCTTAAGAGCATTCACCAGCTTTGTGCACACCCTCAACTGTGTCCTTGTAACAGCTGGAATTTCTAAGCAAACATTCACAGGGTCAGAAGCTATCAGAGTCAAAACAGGCTACTGATAGGATCTAGTTCAAATCCTTCCTTCCAGAGAAACGGAGGCTAAGACCTACAAAGGCTCCTCACGTGTCTGAAGTTACATAGCTAGTGTGGGGCAAGGCCAGGAGGCCTGCCACCAATAACCCACTCGCCTTTCCCTATTTCTAAGGAGTCGTGCCAGTCCTCAACGCTCCAGGCAAAACATGCAACTAGTGGTAGTCCCTGAACTAATGGTAGTTCTCCAAAAGAAGTTCCCAAAGTGGACCCTCTCTAGCAAGTCTTGGATTTATTGGGCAAGACCAGGTATTGGACCTCTTTCCCATATTAGCTTTGGGACATGAACTCAGTGATTTAAGCATGGTGGCTACATACTTGCCCCTAGTTACAAAATGAAGAGTATTTCATCCATGTAAGAGTTTTCTCTCCTCCATGCCCTCTGCCCTCCCAGCAGTATGCTGGTGATTTGGCTCCCCCACTAAGCCTCCCCCATCCCACCCCCACCAAACCCATAACTTAGAGTGTTTGCCAATTTCTGTGGTGTAAACCACTGTAACCCATTTTCAGCTCCTCATGTGACATGACCAAACATGGAAGTTGAGAAGAGATATGCATAATCCGCTCTCCTGAGCCAGGATGAGTGGCACCAGCATACCCCTGCACTGCTACCTCCTGGCTTTTCAGGTTATGCAACAAATATAAGTCAAAGAAGACACATTTGCTTAAAAGAACCATCTTTCCTGCTTGCGTGCTACTTTCTGGGGTGCCCATTTTGAGGACAGTTCTCTAATTAACAAAAGACTGGACTGTTCTCATTAAAACATGCATGCTTTTATTCTTTAAGATCCCCTTAGAAATACTGAACACACTCTGCTCCTTAAAACTGGTTTCTCAGGAGGTCCCTAAGTCCTAACAAACTGCTGGTAAGGACATTACTGACATTAAAACAACAACAACAAAACAGCTGTTGGTTGAAGAAGGAGCAAGACTGGAATTTCAGTAAGCAGTAGTTTTGGGTGAAGACATACCTGACTGCCGGAAAAGATTGCTCTCCACTATCTTGGTCATGCAGTTAAGTTTCTGGCGAACTAACTGGTTGTCAGGGATGCTTTGAATGAACTTGCAGAAGAGCACGCTGCAGGAGAAATCCCAGAGGTCAGTATTTGCACTCTGTCAGGCTGAAGGTATCATTACGAGGTTCCCCTCTACTCTGAGATTCGGTGTGGAGAGTCTTCCCTGGAAAGCTCTCCCAGACGCCCTGAGAGTCTGCCCCTTGGAAGGAAAGTTGAGATTGTGTTCCACGCGCTATGGCGCTCGGCCTTAGGGCCGCCTCTGTTTAAACTGCCAAAGCACGGTCATGTCTATCTGGGCTTTGCAGACCTGCCTGAACACTTCACTTCTGCAAAATCCTTTCCCGGCTGACTCCACCCCAGTGTCGCTCACCATCTGACTTTGCGTTGCTGGGGTACTTAGGTATAGGGCTGGAAGCGTATTATTATGTACTTTCTCCTGTAGTTAATTTCACGTCTGCCTGTCTTGCTGCCCCAGAGATAAGGGCAAACCTCTCTCAGGGGCAGGCTTTGTGTCTTCTTTTATATCTTCCACAGAAACGAGCACAAGAAGGGGTTCAGCTAATATGGGTTAGAAGAACAACAGAAGGTGTAGCAGCCCAGGCCCCAGCCAAGAAAAGGAGCTACCCCTTTGTTAAAGTCAGCAAATGTGTTTTGCTATTTACCTGAGCTCAACGGGATCAAACACAAGTTTGACATCATTAATTATGCTGGGAAGGTACTTCAGAGCTGCCCCCTGTAAGAAAAATACCAAATAGCAAATTCAGTTGCCAAGCAGGATGAATACAGAATGTACTACTTAATCCCAGGAAGAAAAGGCTGGCATCTACATAGGGAACTGGACACAGATGCTCCTGCAGTCGAGAGGAGAGCTAAATGTTGCTAAATGCGATTTCTTAAAATCTTTTTCCTAAAAGGTCAGGTGGCACAGTTGTTTTTTTTTTTAATAATAAATTTATTTTTTATTGGTGTTCAATTTGCCAACATACAGAATAACACCCAGTGCTCATCCCATCAAGTGCCCCCCTCAGTGCCCGTCACCCATTCACCTCCCCCCCTCCCCTTCCACCACCCCTAGTTCGTTTCCCAGAGTTAGGAGTCTTTCATGTTCTTTCTCCCTTTCTGATATTTCCTACCCATTTCTTCTCCCTTCCCTTCTATTCCCTTTCACTATTATTTTTTTCCCTTTCACTATTATTTATATTCCCCAAATGAATGAGACCATATAATGTTTGTCCTTCTCCGATTGACTTATTTCACTCAGCATAATACCCTCCAGTTCCATCCACATTGAAGCAAATGGTGGGTATTTGACATTTCTAATGGCTGAGTAATATTCCATTGTATACATAAACCACATCTTCTTTATCCATTCATCTTTCGATGTTTTTGTTTTTGTTTGTTTTGCTTCCGTCATTACCAACAGATACTGTCTATTTGGAATTCGTTTTTTTTATCTAAGGAGGCTAGTTAAGATCTTGACATCTCCCCTACTAAGTGGCCCTAAAGAGCAAAGAAGAAATAATAAAGTTCAGATCTGAAGCCTCAGAGATTGCATATTTTACATTAAAAAACTGATAATGATGAACATGATGGTGACTTCGGGCTTCTGGGAAGAATGGGGGGAACTTAGCATAAAAACCTGTTGCCTATAACATCAGTATCAATTGGCTGCATTCACAGGGGCCACAGAAGCCATTCAAGGGATGTCTGAAAGGATATAGTTTGTCTTTGGCAAGCTGCCATATGAGAATACGAATGGACATAAAAGTTAACACACAGGTTTTCCCCCTTCCTTTCTATGAGTCATACTAAAGTTTACAGGCTTTCCACAAAAAAGGATTCACTTTGTTTCTCTCCCACCCTGTCCAGTTCTGCTGTCACAGAACATCCTCAGCAAAAGCATTAAAAGAGGCACCCAGGCTGATACCATGCTAACCTTGATCTTGACAGCTTCCTCCAGGGGCCTGTCCATTAGCGTATTGAAAGCAAGAAATAACTGGCGGATTGAATTATTAAATTCATCTCCATCTTCGCTTTGGCCATAAAATCTTAACAGGAGAAAGAGAAGAGCGGTCAGGTTTTCCATGTTTGGAAAGAAATTTTCCATTGCCCAAACAATGCTGGAGGCCTCTGCCTCCCTAGTTACCACTTCACACTGTGCAAAGGGAAGATCACAGGTACTCCAAGATGGTTTCAGGGAGAAGTCCAGTAGGCTGAGAAGATATTACCACCTGGATGAAAGCAGGTAGGAATTTCTACATAAAGTCCTACCATAGAGCTTCTACACCTGGTCCATAACTACTGGTCAGCCAGTTGGGAAGGATTCTCTTGAAGCTGTATGAAGCTGTCCATCCTAGTGGTGTATGGGCATTTCTGGCAGAGGAGGAAGAGCAGGAAGCTGCACAGCCTGAAGGAGCACAAGCACTGCACACATGCCCACCTTCCTTCACTCATTAGCAGAGCACCCCAATGCCGGAGACTCCCCTGGCTCACTTCCCTGACACATACTCTTGTCACAGCCTATCCTCCAGCATGACTCCTGTCTCCTCCCTCATTCTCCTCTTCCAATCATTCCATCTCATCTCCTCAAGCCCTGATCATCTGAGCTAAGGTTTCAGATAATGCGTAGAGAAGCTCCTCAAACCAGCAAGGTTCCAAACCCAACCCAATCTGCAAGTCTAGGCAGTGACATTCTATCTACTAAAGTGGCCACTTGGGTGGCGACCTACTCTAGAACAGGGCCTTGTGGCACACAACACACCTTTGCCTTTACTGGTTTGTGCTCATTTTTATTAAGGTACTTCTGCTTGTCTCCAGAATTTGTCCATCTGCTGAAAAGTTGGTTCTTTCTCATAAATAGAAATCAGAAGTCTCTGGCCCATTATTCAGATACACAAAAGTCCCAAATTGTATAGTCCAAGTGCATTTACAGTGGGTGGCAATATTACCACCAATTGGTCAAGAGTAGGGGTTATTTGAAACCAGGATTCTAGACACATCCTTTAGACACACGTACCTACATGCGCACACTTATACCTTATCAGGGACTCATGGAATGTAAACTCCTCTGAGAAAATCGTTCAGCCCGAGTTATTGGTCATTCTCAATTCACCCATTTAGCGGAATTTTAATTTGTAACTTAGTCCAAACAGTACCTCAAAATTAACATAGCCAAAGCAGAACTCCCTTGATTCACCTGCTCGTCTTTCAGTATTCCAAGTTTTGGGAGATAGCACCCAAAACATGGAAGTTACCCAGGGTTCTTCCCTTCCTCTCATTCTCCCACTGAAACTAACGACAAGGCCACCTTGCACCCTCTGCACCTCATTGGAGACAGAGCCGCCATATCTTACACTTCAACTACAACGGCCCATGGTGTACTCACCAAGGATTTGCTCTTTACCCATGATAATCCACTTTCCACCTAAGAAATGAGATGATCAGGGGAAATGCAAGCCAGATTTTACTATTTCTCTAACTGAAACCCTTCAACGGCTTCCCATTCCACTTGGATAAAATCCAAATTCCTTGCTATGGCCTACCAGATCCTACCTCATTTGTCATTTGCCTGCCACTCTCTATTGCCCCATTCTCATTCCCCATGCTCCAGCAACACTGGATTCTTGGACTTCTCACACAGGCCCTATAGAGCCCTTGCCTTGCCACTTCCTGCTCCCGCACTCATCCTCCCTGAGACCCAGGTGGCCTCCTCCTGCTTGGTCTCAACTCAAATGCCAACTCCTGGAGAGGCCTTCTCCCTCCCTGGTCATCCTCCCAGTAAGTCCTCTCCTGCCAGCCTTTACCTATCTGAAATAATCTAATGGTTTCTTTCTTCATTATTTGCCTCCCTGGCTTCAACACAACCCACAAGGACCATCAGAGCTGGAGCCTTGTTTACTTGTTACTAGACTTGCTACTAGACCCCCAGCACCCAGAGCAGTACCTGGCACCCTCTGTGCCAGGCATTTATGTAAAGGAGACTCGGGGCTCTTGGGTGGCTCAGCTGGTTGAGCATCTGACTCTTGGTTTCGGCTCAGGTTGTGATCTCAGGGTTGTGAAATCCAGCCCAGAGTAGAGCTGCACTAGACTCCCCTCTCAGCGGGGAGTCTGCTTCTCCCTCTTCCTCTGTTCACCCCACCCCCACTTGAGCATGTTCTCTAAAATAAATAAATCAGTAAGAAAAAGTGGGGGAGGGGACCAATATAAGACTGAGGCAGAGTGCTTAATGCTGGACCATGGGCAATTTACTATTTTAATTCTACCTCAGCCTCCCTAATGAAAGTAAATTGCAGTCAGGAAATGGGCTCTGAAGAGGAATTTCAGCTCTGAGGAAGGCAAAGGGGCAGTAGGGGGTGGAGGATGGTGGTGGGGGTGACATTTCATTCCTGCAGCTCCGGGACAGGGCCAGTAAACTGATTGATGTCTATCTGATCTAAGCAATCAGAGAATGCAGATTTCCAGGCTTACCTTCTCAGATCAAGCTCTTCTTTATGAGAAAAAAACTGGAGGAGTGTGGATAGCCATCAGCAGGTGCTCAGGGACCACATTCAACACAGCAACCCTTTAGGCAATTTCATGGGCTACTTAACCACCCTAATCTTGGCTTTTCCCTTGCTCTCCTTCTAATTTTTTTTTAAATTTTTATTTACTTATGATAGTCACACACAGAGAGAGAGAGAGAGAGAGAGAGAGAGAGAAGCAGAGACATAGGCAGAGGGAGAAGCAGGCTCCATGCACCGGGAGCCTGACGTGGGATTCGATCCCGGGTCTCCAGGATCGCACCCTGGGCCAAAGGCAGGCGCTAAACCACTGCGCCACCCAGGGATCCTCCTTGCTCTCCTTCTATATGATATTGAAAACAATGGCTCAGAGGTACTGCAACATTATGAAAGGGGGACACACTAGTGAATCAGCAATGGAAAGTATTTTTCAATTTCATAAATGAAGATCTCCTTTCTATGGTTTTATGATGATTTTTAATACTGGAAATCAGGGTTCACTATACAAACTTTCAGGTAAGGGAATATTCCCTTGGTGGGACACTCCAAGCCCTGAATTTCTGGAAATTTAATATAATTGCAAAATACAAGGAACTAGCTATGAAAGAAGCCTGTCTGAATGATTACAGAGATTGTGAATAAACCGCACACTGGGTAAACACTACTCGCTCCTGCTAGAGAAGGGGGAATTGTCATCCATCCAGCTGAACTTTTAAGTCATCAAACATTTTTAAAAACTGTAAAATTGTGCAAAATCACTGTGGAAACTTTAAAAATGGTGGAAGAATAAAAATAACCTGCTTAAAACCCTCTTACCTACAGTTTTATTCCTACTAAAATTTTAGTTCCCAAACCTATAATATTTTTGAAATGGTATCATACTGCACTTACATCTTATGCCTTAGTTTATTATTTAAGAGCCTATCACAGTTTATCTTCCCTCATTAACATACCCCTTATCATTCATCTTTGTTCACACCTGGTGGATTATTTTCCATCAGGTAAATTTTTTAGATGGCATATTACCAGACAAAGGCAGTATTTTCTTTTGCTTTTTTGTGGCTTTTGTTTTTGCTTTTTACTCATGGCACCAAATTTATGCCTTTAAAAATTTTCTACTATCAGTGTTAAAATGCACGACAAATTTTTATCCAATTTCATCAAAGGAAATAGATTTTTAATCTTTATCAAATGTATAGATAAAGGTAGTGTGTGTGTGTATGGTATTTTGATAGTAGAAATTTTTAAAAGTATATATATATAGTGGTGGGGGCAGCCCTGGTGGCTTAGCAGTTTAGTGCCGCCTTCCGCCCAGGGCGTTATCCTGGAGACTCGGGATCAAGACCCACGTCAGGCTCCCTGCATGGAGCCTGCTTCTCCCTCTGCCTGTTTCTCTCTCTCTCTCTCTTTCTCTGTCTTTAATAATTTTTAAAAAATCTTTAAAAAATAAAAATAAAAAAATAAAGAGAGTAGTGGGTAGGGGCAGATGGAGAGGGAGAAAGAAAATCCCAAGCAGGCTCCCAGTGAGTGCAGACCTCATGTAGGGCTCAATCCCAGGACCCCAAGATCTCAACCCGAGTCTGACACCCAAACGACCGAGCCACCCAGGTACCCTTGAATATTTTTTAAGAAATTTAATTTACCATTTGAATTTTTCTCTTATACATTGTCTGTTTATGTTTTCTATTGTTTAAGGATGTTTATCATTCTTTTGTTGATTGGTAAGAGCTTTTCATTAGTAACACTAATTAAAGGCCTTGATCCATACTGTATGTTCCAAGCTTTTTAAATGTTATTTGCCTTTAATTTTAAGAGTATTTAAACATATCAAGTTAAAAACAATACAAATGCTTAAATCTAGACTTGAAACCCTCTTATCTATAGTTTTACTCCTAACAACATATTAGCATACTATCTGTCCAGTTTCCAAACCTGCCTCAGCAATATATTTTAACAGTTTGGAAATCCAGTTATTACTGAAAAGGAGAGATGGCACTGGGGTTGTGGGCATTCCCAGAAAAATTATTTCTTCATTCTTTGTCTCTGCTACTTTTTAAAAAGATTATTTATTTATTTTAGAGAGAGAGAGAGAGAGAGAGAGTGTGTGTGTGTGTGTGTGTGTAGGGGGCAGGGCAGAGGAAGAGAGAGAGAGAGAGAAAGAGAGAGAGAGAGAGAGAGAGAATCCCAAGCAGGCTCCAGGCTCAGCAAAGAGCCCAACATGGGGCTTGATCTCATGACCCTGAGATCACAACCTGAGTCAGAACCAAGAGTCAGACACTTAACCCACTGAGCCACCCAGGCACCATGTCTCTGCTATTTTTGATGGAGCTGTTATTCTAGAATTTCAAGTTGGGAATTATCATATCTGGCTTAGTTTCATCAGTTAGATAAGCATGACGTCAGCAAAGAAACACACACCTGAGGAAACATCTCCCTGAGGAAACATCTCCCTGACGACAACTACTACCATTCTCCATCCACCACACCAAGAGCTCACAATCCTAGATTTGTACACCCAATATCATCATGAAGTCCCTTGTGCTAAATGCAGCCCTGCCACAGGAACCTTGCTTCCTGGAGCTGTCATCACCAACCAAGGCTTTCATCAAGTGTGCACATTATAGCCAACTGCGTCCCTACCTCCTGCCATCATTACTTCCCTAGAAATTCTGACTTGAAAGGACTTTGCAGAGGTTTCAGAGTCTACCATGATCTTTAGCCTTGCAGTTCTGAAATTTGGCAATTCCATGACCCAACCATGACTCACAGCACTGAACATGACTGTGAGATTAAAGAAGTCCATGAAGAGAGAACAGACAGCATAAACATCTTACTACAGCTACCATTACCTTAAGTAAAGTACTCTAGATTGGATGATGAATCTAAACAAGTACTTTAGGGCTTTCAAAGCAGCAAAAAGCAATTCTGTCTTGCTGGAGTCATCTGCATTAGCCACATAGAAGTTCAGTACCTTGGAGAGTTTCCTTAAAAGAGAGAGAAAGAAAAATGTCAGTGGGGCAAAGTGGTATTCTGAGGTTTGGGGTATGTTGTATAGGAAGGGAATTTGGCATAGCAGGGGAGCCGAAATCATAACTATAATTACCTCTTGAGAATATGCCCTGAACAGGGAAATTAACTCCTTTGCAATCTGGTTTCCTCACTGCAGCCTAGATTTGGAGCTTCCCTAAAGCCTAGAAATATGGGTAGTTTCTTTCCTTTTGTAGGATTTTTTAAAAAGGATAAAAAATGAAAGTTGAAGGGATTCAAACCATGAAGGTATTTTAATCTCTAGTATGTTATACAGACATCCTCAGACGTTCCTGAAAGGAAGGGATTGTCTGCCTAATGTAGTCATCTTTTAAAAAGTCTAATTCCTGGCAGTCTGCCTCAATTCTCTGGGTTCCATAGAATGGAGCCAGATGGACACTTTTGTAAGCATGGGAAGAGAAGCTCAATCTGACTCTGGCTCAATCTGATAAGAACAACCATGGTTTCTGAGCATCACAATAGATAAAACTGTGCCGAGATGTCGATTGCTCTTTGTTTGTTCCCAGAGTCTAGGTATTTTCTTAATCATTTGCTAACTCACTGTTTTGAAGACACTAACAGTTTGCCTTTCTTTCTGTAAATCTCTGAGTTTTCATAGTATTAAGAAAAATCCACAGCACACATGTAGAACTGATAAAGTCTTGTAAAGAAACCCAGATTACTACCTCCTGGAGTATTTCATTTGGCTCACTTGCAGCTACTGCCTGCTTGGAAAATGAGGCTACTGGAGGCAAAGAAACCTATCACAAATGTATCTCCTGCTTCCCCCAACCCAGTGGGCATTATGCCCACCACATTCATCGGTGATTATGCTACGTAACACCTCTTTCCTGTCACATTTTAAAACATTTCTAGACCTCCCATGCAAATAAAACCCTGGAAAATCAGGTCAACAGCCAATCTGATAGATCTGCAAGAGCAGCGAGCATGATCTGGCATAAACCATTGTCAAAAAGATCTCTGCCGATCTCTACTACAATCCTGCCACTCTTTATCATGTTGTTCTGCATGGTAACTGGAATGCATGGGGGTGGGGGTGAGAGGCTACATATAATGTCGTGGTGAGGTAAGCTGAATATTAGTTGCTTTCCTGAGTCAGAGGCTTGTGAACCAAAGACAGAAAGGCTGCACTATAGAAAAGGCAGAGATCATTCTCATTTATATAAAGAAATATGTAATTGTCTCATATCCTCTATAATAAATTCTATAAAGCACTTGTGGGGTAGGGCTGAGGACATGACCCTCAGTTCTACCACACTTAGTCTTGCTTTAATCCACTGTTTGATCCCCTTGGGATTTCTAGCTAATCCTCCTGATGATCAACTCTCCTAAGATCCTGAGTATGATCTTCTGTCCTTGACTGTACTTCAATGCCTTCAGCTCCTCATCTCTATATGTTCTGGATTCTTAAATACATACAGCTTTATCTCTTCTGGGTTGACCTTAATGCTTTTCCCAAGGTTGAAATACTTAAAAGGTTCTCTTTTTCTACCAGAGGAAGCTTAGAACAAGGTTCTGCACTTAAGGGGGGAACACTTACTCAGCTTATGCCCTTTGCATGTCTTAACAATCCAACCCTATGAGTCCAAACCCAACAATCTAACAGCAGGTAGTTCCCTTGAATCATACTTACACATAGGCCAGAGTGGCGCTGAAGTGCTTGTAAATATAGGTTTCAAGGACAGGATTAAAATGCTGGAACTTGATGTCTCCTATCAGTGAGATGATAAATACCTGCCAAAGAGGAAAAGTATAAATAGCAGCACTATATGACCCCAGGCATTCTGTTAATAAGCTAGACGTTAACATCTTGGTGCCCTCTTTCTTGACCATATTTGCAGTGTTCCCACTTCACTTTTCCAGAGCTGAAGTCAGGTCTCGGGAATTTCTTTTTATTTAATATCAATAGAGAAACTATGATGTGTTAGGCACTGGGCCAAATGCTATAAAGAATCTAATAAGAGCCAGCCCCTGGCCTCAGGAAGCTCACTCTCTCAAAGGGAGGCCAGTGTGCAAGCAACATGAGTTAGGAAGATAGGAGAAGCAGCAGAAAGATACAGAAGGGGTCTTCTGTGGGAAACATAAACTCTAACCCAGGGATGCAGTTAATGAGTTATTTCATGACCTTGTTCTTCTGATGGCATGAGAGTCCCCAGTAATTGAATTTCATCATCAGACTTTAGCCTCTCAATTTCCCCTTCTTCTGTGAATGGTATCCCTATCAGGCCCATAATCCACCAATAACCACAATGCACCTGCTGATGACACAAGAATGCAGAAGAAGGGCACCAGGGATGCCTGCAGGTACCCACTGTCACTTGCCCTGTCCCATGAAAATCTGCAGACCTCGTCCCACAGGACCTATAACCATTATTTTCCATCAATCTGGCCAGCTGTGATCCTAGCTCGAGTGTTTCTCCTCTTTATCTCACATCCTTAACCTCTGACAACTTCTTGAATGTATCAATTTCTCCACGCCACTGAGACACCTAACATTTTCTTGCTGCAACATCCAGGGAAATTCTGCATGGAATTTTAACCCCAACAACGAGAAAACAATGCTTGGCTTGGGTGTGTCCACTTCCCCTACTCCACCACAATTTGTAGCCTTCCAAGATTCTAAAATCATCTCTCCTTGTCGGGATCCCAGTTTTTGGAATGAGCTGTATGCTTAAGTACTCGATGTCACAAATTAAATTGTCTGCTGGGCTGTGTGTTATACAGAATGAGACTGACACTCATTTCTGATGTATGAATTCAGTCTCCCTTGTATGAACACACAAGCACACACAACACAGCCACAATCATCTTCGTTAAAGGTGTCTCCTAGTTTGTAACTAGATAATTTTAAAGTATGTTCAAGTGATTCCTGATTTCTAAGGTAATACAACACCTTGTTTATCTAATGAGAAAGAAAGTATGTCAAAAAGTAAGATCTAATAGGCAGCAGAAAAACAAAGACTTTGAACATAAGTCCATTGTTTCTAATTTAACTTCTAGGAACCAATCAGAGAGATGTATACAAACATGTATGCATATGCATCACAGACATGTATAATAGCAAAATATTAAACACTACGTAGTCATGAGAATAAACTAGTTAATGTGCTTAACTGCTTACCAGTGCATCAAACACAAGGAAGTCATAGGTTTCATTGTCTGACATTTCCATCATTATGTTAAAAAGTGCATCTAGTGTATCTTGCAAAAACTGAAGATAAAAAAGAGAGAGGTTATTTCATGCTTTTAGTTCAGCTCCATACTGCAAAATTTCAGAGAAATTCAGTTACTACAGAATAAGCTTAAAAATAGCATTTCTTAAAAACTGGCACTTCTGCTTTCTGATGTAGATAAGTTTTATATTTCCAACCACTGATTTCCTTTGAAGTGTTGAAGTAACGATACAGTGACTGTATTTCTACTCCTGAATACATAAACATACCTTAACAATCTCGCCTCCATCCACTTCCATTAACTTCTTTAAGTTGTGTTTAATGTTCTGGGAGTTTGAACGCCAATTTAATAAGCCCAACAGGTCAACTAGGAAGAATGACCACAAGTCATAAAATTAGACATGGAGAAGTAACACACACTATTTCAGGATACAACTATAGAACTCTCCAGAAAAAAGATAATTGTTCTTAATAGGGGCTAATTCCTTGTGTATTTTTTTAAACTTATGGTCTCCTATTTAAAACAGAAAAAACTTTGTGGTCTTTTAGTCTTCAGAGAAAAAATTAACCACTAATACATAAGAACATAAAACTGAATTCCTGAATGGAATTCAAATTTCTGAAATAATGACATCATAGCCATATAGATGAAAAGTTGAAAATACTTTTTTTAAAAAAAGATTCTATTTATTTATTTGATAGGGAGAGAGCAAGCAAGACAAGAGCGGGGGAGGGGCAGAGGGACAGGGACAAGCAGATGCTGCACTGACATGGATCCTGACTGGGGCTTGATCCCATGACTCTGAGATCATGACCAGAGCCAAAATGAAGAATCAGATGGTTAGCCAACTGAACCACAGGGGCCCTGAAAGCACTCTCAAATAAACTTTATACCTTCAATTTGCTGCATTGCCTAATTTGTCCTTTGCCACCATGTGTATCTCAGTGGATGCAAAGGGAAAAGGGAACTTATATACATGCACTAATGCATTTTTTTTTCAAGATTTATTTGCTTTAGGGAGTGAGTACGAGCAGGAGAGAAAGAACGAATCTCAAGCAACTCTGTGCTGAGCGTGAAGACTGATGCGGGGCTTGATCTCGACCCTGAGATCACAACCTGAACTGAAACCGAGTCGAACGCTTAACCAACTGAGCGACCCAAGTGCCCCACACTAATCCATTTAAACGCTGCAACCACATTGTAATGACTTCATTTTTTCCATTTTTGAATTGAGGAAACTGAGGTCTTATGAAATTAAATTACTTGCCTTAGGTCACACAACTGCCAGGGAGTGCTATGAATGGAATTTAATTATAGATTTATCAGATTCCAAAAAATCCATGTCCTTGCTACTCTATCATACTACCTCCCCAGAGTTCTTCAAAGAAACAAGCAAGCAAATTAGATAGGTTGCTATTTCAAAGGAAGGCAGAGGGACGCCTGGGTGGCTTGGCGGTTTGGCGCCTGCCTTCGGCCCAGGGCCTGATCCTGGGGTTCTGGGATCAAGTCCCATGTCAGGCTCCCTGCATGGAGCCTGCTTCTCCCTCTGCCTGTGTCTCTGCCTCTCTCTCTGTATCTTTCATGAATAAATAAAATCTCTAAAAAGAAAAATCAAAGGAAGGCAGAACTGACTCATGATCCTTGGGGTAAGACCAGGAAAGAAATCTTGAGGTGTATTTGGATTTAAAGTGCAGATTTATGAATCTTTAAGCCATTTATAGCTTTTATCAATGCTAAAAATGTCACAAGGAAATATAATAGGCATCTGGGCTATTACTGTTTTATTACTTTGTTTAGAATATTAAGCTACTATTCTAATTTACAGAGCATTATCTAGTATAAGTAGCAACACATGCTTTTTAATCAATGGACTTGTGTAACATACAGAAATTGTTGAAAACATACTGTTCATTAGAACAGTCAATTTACTTCATGAGTGTTTGTTTTATTAGCTTGCATATTGTTTGGTTCCTGGGAAACCTCCAAAACTCAGTGCCTAGAGACTCTCCACTGTCAACAGAATAAAGTTGCAATACTACTCACAGAAGGCGGTGAGGCTCCACCCATGGCCTTCCTGCCCACAGTTCTGTTACCCCTCAGCAGCCAGGCAGATCTACTCACTACTCCCCAGACTATGGCATGCTCTGATAGATCCATGCCTTTGCATATAGTCTTCTCTTCATTTGAAATGCTCAGAAATACTTTAATACTATGTATGTGGTAAGCTCATCCTTATGTTTAAGACCCACCTCAAATTATGGGAAGACTTTCTCTGGGAAGACTTTGTCAATCATCCTGGGCTATTTGTACTCATTCCTACATATACATATGCATATCCATATACCAACATTACAAATAATAAAGACACACTTCATATTTCTTTGGCTCTTTCCATAGACTTGAGCCACTTGAGGACAGGAACCATATTGCATTCATTGTAATACCCCGTCAGGAGTGCCAGGCACCCAATAGGTGTTCAGCACGTTTGATTAAAGAATGAACGAATGGGTGGAAAGGGAACCAGCAGCCCTGAAGAAACTCAACACAGTTTTTGGATTCACTCATTTGTTCAATGAGCATTTAGTAACTGACACTGTGCTGGGCTTACCTACTAGGCACTGCCCACTTCCACCCTCCAATCTCCTATTTCTGTCAGAGGCTAGTCAATGCTACCACTCCATTTGTTTTTTTTTTTTAATTTTTATTTATTTATGATAGTCACACAGAGAGAGAGAGAGAGAGAGAGAGGCAGAGACACAGGCAGAGGGAGAAGCAGGCTCCATGCACCGGGAGCCCGACGTGGGATTCGATCCCGGGTCTCCAGGATCGCGCCCTGGGCCAAAGGCAGGCGCCAAACCGCTGCGCCACCCAGGGATCCCCCACTCCATTTGTTACTTCACTCTACCAGTTGCTGCCTGAGGAAAAGGATCTAGATACTTCTTCAGGATGAAGAGTCACCCAGCAGCTTTAAGTATCTGCAAACCACCCCTCTATCAGCCAGAGATTTACACCCTAGAAATATTTGCATGCCACCTCACTGCCCATGTCAGGAATTTGGTTGTTGTCTGGTGAATCATAAGGTCCTGGAGTAGAAAAGTGGCAGTACTTTGTTAGAGCGAAGTCCTCAGACTTCCTATGCTCCTGAGATTCTTGGGGGCTGAGGCATATAGCTCTAGTTAATTCATGTCAATTGCTATATAGTATCTCTCCTACTGTGTGGATGGGATGTACCACAATGTGCTTGTCCAGTCCACAGCTGATAAGCATTTGAGTTGCTTGCAGTTTTTTTTTTTCCTATATATCACAAACAATTCTGCTATGAACACTCTCATGCATCTTCTGGTTTCCAGGTCCAACCATCTCTGGGGAATGTAAGTAGAATGGAATTTCTGGATCATCCCGAATGACCATCCAAATGTTATCCAAAGTCACCTCAACTTATGTCCCTACCCAAAGTATTTAAAAATTCAGGATACTCTTGGGGGGGGAGGGAGGCAGGTACCTGGGTGGCTCAATTTGTATAGCGTCTGCTTTTGGCTAAGGTCATGATCCTGGGGTCCTGGGATGGAGTCCCTCATCACACTCCCTGCTGTGGGAAAGCTGCCTTTGCCTCCCTTTCTCTCAGTCTCTCATGAATAAATAAATAAAATCTTAAAAAAAAAAAAAAAAAAGGAATTCAAGATACTTTGAATGATAATCCCCAAATTTAGGCTACTTTAGGGAAAGGATTAGAGACCATAACACTTAAAAAAGAAACGAAAAATAAAAAACCCTAAGTTTTGGAGTTACAAATATCTATTTTCAGACCTGTGTCTGAACTTTCAGACCTGTGTGTTCACTATTTATGAACTTAGGCAAAATATTTTGGCACTTGAGCTCAACTCTCTGATCAGTAAACAGGAGAATAATGACAATGCTGGTGTCTTCATGTGCTAGAGTGTTGCAGGGTAAAATAAGATTATGCTGGGAATCCCGTGGCACCAGGCCCCACACCTATAGGGACCTGCACTTCCCCTCTCCTTTTATTGGAGCCACAAAATGATTCTCACCCTCCATACCCGCCCAGCAACAAATGATCCCATATAAATTGGGTCTGATCTAGTTTTGAAAAAATTTATAAATCAAGAGTCTACAAGCTCTGTTTGTAACAAAGGTCAGTGGCTTTTAACCTTTTGAGTCTGAATAGTCCTTTGTAAGGCTAAGGAGAAATGCCTTTGGTTATGGTCTCTGTGAAAGAACAGCTACCCTCTTTACCAGCAAATAGTCTTTTGGCGTTGATGCTTTCTTACTGTTCTTCATCTTCTTGGAATACATTAAATTGGTTCCTTAAAACTTCCACCAAATAAGAAGAAAGCAAATACACGAACCACCCACTGTCCTTATTATCAGTATTTGTCCCTTGGAATGCCCCATGTCTCTGGATGGTTGGGATGTCCTGCTGTTCTCTTCACTTTTCCCATATCTGTCCTCTCTTGTGTGGCCATGGGGCAGCATACATTTCCCCCTGGTTCCGATGCATTTGTTTCAAAAACCTTCTTTAGGATAGGTTATAATGTAAGATTTTTGTTTTGTTTGGTATGTTGAGGTTTTTTTGAGACCTAAACACTAGAAATGGGGAGGACAGGAAAGTAGAGGGCAGTTCCATCTGATGGAACTTTCTGGAATGACAGTGATATTGTGTATCTGCTGGCCAACCCAAAAGCCACCAGTAACATGAAACCACATATACCTGAAAAGACACTAATGCAACCAGGGAACTATTCATATTTTCTTCTGCTACTAACTACATTTCATAAGTTCCAGGTGCCTGATGGCTGCCACAGGGGGATAGCAGGGCCTTAGAACATCTAGAAGATAAGCAACATAGGTATCAGCAAATCAAGTGTGTGAGCTGAGTACTGCCACCTGTCCATACACTTCCTGTATTTTTGACTGCAGATAATAATAAATTTAACCATATGGTTATCTTTCATGGAAATTCCTTCTGTTTTTCATAAGTCACCTACTTTGATCACTTGTTTTACTTGAAATCGAATCTCTGGAAAGGATATTAGATAAATGCCATCTCTCTTGATGATCCCTTGCAGGCCCTAAAAGAACATTAATGCTTTGTACTGTCTGTTACCGTACTTACAAAAATAACATTTTAACATTTCATAGTTAAAAGTTTGGAAAATAAACAGACAGAGCACAGAAAATAAACACTGTCCCAACTTTGGGTGTTTTTCCTTTTAGTCTTTTCTTGTTGACACATAATGAGACTGATGATGACAATGGTGACAGCTAATATTCACATAGTGTTTACAATGAGCAAGACACTTGTTTTTCTCTCTTTTTAACTTACTTCATTATTTGAAATGTATAGTCGCACTACTACCTTTTTTAAAAAAAGATATTTATTTACTTATTTATTTGAGAGAGAGAAAAAGAGCACTTACAAGTGCACAGCACAAGCAGGGGGAGGGGCAGAAGGAGAAGTGGACTCCCCGCTGAGCAGGGAACCCTACCAACTGGGACTCAATCCCAGGACTCTGGGATCATGACCTGACTCAAAGGCAGACACTCAACCGACTGAGCCACCCACGTGCCAAACATTATTGCCTTTTTAAAGATGAGGAAATCAAGTCACAAAGAGATCACGCAGCTCACCTGAAATGAAACAGTTAGTGGCAGAACTTGAACCTAAACTCAGGCAATTGGCTCCAAATCGTGGACATGTATCTAAATACTAGAATTATAACCTTCCTAGTGTTAAAGTTTTCATGTGTTTGATTACATTTTGAAATGTATTTGGTAGTTGCACATTTAATTACATGATAATGCCCCCAGTTATTGGACATTCAGATTGTTTCCACTATTCCTCTATTATGAGTAATAATAAGGAAATATCTTCATACATGAATCTTTGTGCTTATCTTTCCCTGTTTACTTAGGTTTAAATTCTAGGGGTGAGATAATGGGGTCAAAGGGTCTAAATACATTCAAAACCTCTGACACACCTTCTAAATCATCTTCCATAAATACTATACTATTTAACCCAGTACCAGCAGTTTATCACATTTGCTTTTTCCCTAAGAAGGACTAGGTCACTGATACAATTTTGTTCTATCTTCTATGAAGCTCAAAATGTTTTCTGGCTTAAGGGATACCTGGGTGGCTTAGCGGTTAAGTGTCTGCCTTCAGCTTAGGGTGTGATCCTGGGGTCCTGGAATCGAGTCCCATATCGGGCTTCGTGCATGGAGCCTGCTTCTCCCTCTGCCTGTGTCTCTACCTCTCTCTCTGTATCTCTCATGAATAAATAAATCTAAAAAAAATGTTTTCTGGCTTTTGTTTTTTTTAATAGACTTTATTTTTCTAAGCAGTTTCAGGTTTACTGAAAAATTAAGCACAGAGTACAGAGAGTTCCCACATATGCTCTCAATGCTCCCCAGCTCCCCTACTATTAATATCTTGCAGTAACGTGCTATATCCGTTATAACCAATGACCTAATATTAGTGGTGTTTATTAACTGAAGTCCGTGGTTTATGTTTGGGTTTACTCTGTGTAGAACATTCTGTGGGTTCTGACCAATGCAGAATGTCATGCATTCACGTATCCATCACAGGATCCTACAGAATAGCTTTACTGCCCTAGAAATCCCCTGTACCCTGCCTGGTCACGCCTCTTCCTCTCCCTGAGGCCTCTGCCACCTTGAAACTCTTCACTGAATCCATGGGTTTGCCTTTTGTCTGGCTTAATTCCCGGTGAGTGTGTTTTTACTTTCACAGATGTATCAGCTCTGCACTTCACTCTGTTGAGTCTGGCCACTTGTCCAAGTTGAAATACTATCCATGTTCTCTAGCCAACCATGATTCATCAAAACAAACAATACTGACCCCTTTTAAAGATCAACCAACATCTGATCCCTGAGTGTACCTTACGTCTAAACTGTTTTGTCTACCCCTTAGCACTTCTGTAAGGCAGAGTCTCAGCCATACTGCTCACCCAAATCTAGGAGGCCAAAGTGACTAATCCTCTATATGTTGCAGGGGTTGTAGAATTTCTTAGGCAAGTACCTGAAGTTCCTGATTCTTGGTTTACTATGTTCAGCAGGACTCCTTACTTTTAAGTTAATTGAAGGAGAAGCTGCTATTGGATATTAAAGCCATCACAGACACAAGAGAAGTGAAAATTGGTATCAGAGATTTCAAGAAGGAGCAAAGTGGAGCCCATCTGAACTCTTCAGTTGATTTTATGACTGCTTGGGGGAAAAAGAAAAAAAAAAAACAATGGAAAAGAGGAGGCTCTGTGGGGGGCAGATGGAATTCTAACAGGAAACCCTCCCTGCTCTTGGCCATACCTGTTTGGGCAAGAGACTGGTTCTTTCTCTCTGCCAGTATTCTTCCCCTTATTACTAACATCTGTTCTTTCATACATTTCACAGAGTAATTAGAATTCTTTGCTGCCTTGAAGGAAGGAAATGTGAGAGCTAAAAATTTTTTTCAGCCTCTGTTAATGACTACATTACAGGTTATGATACTAAAAAAATACCCAAATACTTTTCATCCTATTTGAAAGATACTTCAAGATAACCTCAGAATGAGCGTTAGTTTTGAGAATGCCATGTGAAGAACAGAGAGTAAAATCCAAAGGGCCCACCATCTCATGTAGGAAGACACAGCCCCATGTCTTGGTTGGACCCAGGGGGCCCAAACAGAAAACTCAGTATGGTATCAGTGTGGTCACCACACCTACCGTTCTGGGTGAGTTTTGTGGAGCAAATGAGGGTGGCAATCTGAAAGCTGTCTTTTGTGTTATCCTTGGCTGGGGTAAAGTTGGCCAGGGTTTTGGACGCTTGGAGTTCTTTTTCTTCCATCTCTACCTTGGATCCAGGCAGGGTCAGATAGAATTTAGCATCTTCCATTTTCTTGTTGTCACCCTGAAAAGGATGCATGTTAGGGTCACCAAATGATGGGCAAAATCTCTTAGGTGCAAATAAAAGTAGTTCTATCATGAACACAGTGCATTTCCAGGGTGTGAAATAAGGTTTTCTCAAATTATATTTAATGTTCCTTCCAACTCTAAGACACTGTGATACTTTTCCAGGGTTTGAGCCCAGAAATAGTTTCAACACTGAATAAATATGGAATAAGTTGTGAACTACAAACTGAGAACATCCTAAAACTCTGCTATAAATAAATAAATATTAAGGAATGAAGCTGGATTTCATTTTCTTGAACCTATAAGTGGTCAGAATGATACATCATTGGGTTGATGAGTTACTGGATTCACTGAAAAGGAACAGTTTGCCATGCCTTCCAAAAATATTTGTGAAGTAAGGAGCTGTTACAGGAAGAGCCATACCAGGTAGATGCTGCTCAAAGAAGCTACTACCAGTTCTGTGATACTGTTAGATGAATGAGGCCTTATTGCATCAACTCTCCACTAGAAAATCTCAGAAGATAATTCCACAGCAGTTAAAGAGTGAGGATCAAACTGCTAGGGAAGTAAGCGAGGCCCCCTACTAGAGAAATGGTGCCTGGCTCTTGGTGATATGAAAACCACATCCTACCACACCTACCACACCTACCACACCCCAGCCAAGCCCAACAGTGAAACTATCTCTGTTCCATACAGGATGATGCAGAGGAGAGGAAACAGCACAGCCCTTGACCATTCACTGCTGCCTAATGCCACTGTAGGAAAGGGAGACATTCTTCAGAGGCCTCAATAATAATATAATTCACTCCTTACATAAAGGGGATGGGAGACCATGTCGCTAGAGAGACCAGAGCCCTCTGCTTTTCTGGACGTTAAGGGGCAAACACAGCTCTAGAGAGGTTTATAGACATAAAAACTGAAGCCTTAACAACCAATTTCAGAGGGAGGAAATATTTCCTAAGCAATATTTTGAGCCTTGTTCTGTTAGCACTACCTTATAAACCACCAGGTCATGCCTCCCATCCTGCAGAGTGGTGCCATCCGGGTTCATCAGTTTCACGAAGGCCACTCCAAAGGCTCGCTCCGATTTATCTCTGGCTGAAAAGACAGAAATAGATGTCTGAGCAGTGCAGAAAGATACCAGGAAGCATTGCCTATGATGGATGCTTTCACATTTTGCTCCAGGGTGTGATATTCAATCATGCTATAATCAACACCGTTCAGCAAGCTACAATAACCCATCTGTACTGTGCATGTCACAGGAAATATTCCCCAAACTGAAATCTTCTAGTATCTCCACATATGTGTTTCTTCCTGCATTTGCAAATGAATGAGACCAGCAATTACCCAATCATCTAAATAAAAAATGTGGATGTTGACTTTGACTCCAACCCCACGTCAAGTGCATGTCCTGAATACCTCTGAAACCTGTGCCTTTTCCCTCCATCCCTTCTGTTCCTACCCTACTTCTTGTCAAGCCTTCCCTGTATTTCTAGAGGATCTCTCCAAGCAGTCCTTTTCAACCCCAACACTTTCTCCATGCTGCAGCCAGAATGAGATTTCCAAAAGCAGGTCTAACCAGGTCAACTATGCTGCTCCAAAATGCCTTCATGAAATATCTCATTTCTGTTGCTTTAAGATAGAGTTGGTGAAGTATTAATTATACTCCAAGGTTTATTATGCAGGAGAGTCCAGCCTCCCCAAGAAAAAGTCCCTCTCTCTGGATCTTTAGGTGTTGGCCTCTGGCCTGTTCCTGTCCCCTAGTTAGGTGTCAATGTCTAGGGCAACCTGTGCCCTATTCTCATCAAAGGCACAACTCTGAGGTTTGCTGTGGCTCACATGCCCCTGGATCAGCTGAGTAGTAAACCATTGTAAATTACATTACAATCTGCTTATTCTTTCTCCTGTTGGTGGCCGTTAGGCTATATCCAATTTGGCAATATTATGAATAGAGCTGTTATAAACATAGAAAACCACAACCACCATCACCACCACCCACAAAACACCTTTTAATGGCTCCTCCATAACATGGTTCAAAATAACCACCATCCTTCACAATGCTGCTCCAGCTTGCCTAGATATCGACTGCTGAGGGGTCAACCCAGGCTGTGTCACTCTCCAGGCCTGTGGCCCTGGGCAAGTATCTCATTACTCTGCTCAGTTTCTTTTTTGTGTAAATGTGGATAAAATTTCTATCGTACTGGATTACTGTGGACACCACACAGTGTATAAATACAGATTGACTTTAGTATTTCATACAAACTAAGGGCTTGATAAATGCTAGCTCAGTTATTATGTAGAACCATATGAAATTGCTGATATTTGACTACTTGATATGGACCTACAAAAATAGCAATTTCGTGGGGCTCAATCTAATATTAGGACTGCTCCCACTTCAGCCCTAGGGCATTCACTTTGTGGCTTTCAAACACATTTCTCCACTGTCAGTGTTCACTGGCTAAAAGCAATTTCTTCTCTACCTCCAAGTCTCAGAATGTAGACTTCACACATAAATCCCAGAAGGGGTGGGATGCTATGCTCCACATCCCTTTACAACTTGTTGCTGGTGTAGGATATACCACACTGTTCTGGCTTTACTTGCTTTTTTTTTTCTTGCTCCTCTTCCTAGCCAGCCTAACAGAGACTTCAAAGCATGACCCAGGTCCTATCATAGTTCCAGGGCCCGGCCTACAGTCCAGTATGTGGATGGTGTTCAGTAAATTCAGTTTGGAATGAAGAATTGCATGTTTATATGGTGTTGAATAAGACATTTCCAGAAATGTATGATCTATCTGAACATAATCAATTTTCTTCTTTGTTCACACTTTTGAGTAGTCATTTCACAAACTGGGATCTAAGACTTGAAGTAGTTTTCTCATGGAAAAAAAATTTAATTTGAGGAGACATCAACAGGTTTGCTTGCTGTAGGACTTCTCAGCAATATGGCAACAAACAGTGTGAATGTCTAAGAGAGAGAGATAACATACAGCATTTCCTATTCCTTTTTGGCTGTGAAACTCTTTTTGCTATAGAGCATCTATTAATGTCATACATTCAGGGGAAATTCTTTTTTTAGATTTTTATTTAATTTCAATTTAGTTAATATACAGTGTATTACTAGTTTCAGAGGTAGAGTTCAGTGATTCATCAGTTGCATATAACACCCAGTGCTCATTCCATCATGTGCCCTCCTTAATGCCCATCATCCAGTTACCCCTTCCCCCACCCACCTCCCCTCCAGCAACCCTTAGTTTGTTTCCTAGAGTTAAAGAGTCTCTCATGGTTTGCCTCCCTCTCTATTTTTATCTTATTTTATTTTTCCTTCCCTTCCTCTATGTTCATCTGTTTTGTCTCTTAAATTCCACATATGAGTGAAATCATATGGTATTTGTCTTTCTCTGATTTCCTTAGCACCAACAAATCTTGAAGTAATGATGCTAAGTATCTATTTACCAAGCATTTTGTTTTCCAGACCCACAAAAGCACTGTCAAGCAAGAGAATTTTTTTTTTTTTTAACAGAAATATGTTGTAGCCTTCTAGTACTTACATTCCTGAGATGACCTATGTCGGAAGGTAAATCTTATATGGCAGCGAGTAACTTCTTCTATAGGAATGGATACCTACATAATAATAAGAAACTTATTATTTATATTGTTTATATATACACAGTATGTTGTGCTCTTTGCTCGTTTTACAGAATTAGACTCATTTTTAGTATCTTATTACAGCACTGATTCCTACAGAGTGAGATTTGGATTTGGATCCATTCAAAGCAGATTTAGTCATTTTCAAAACCTAAAGAATCTCAAGAGAAATCCTCTTTGCTGTTTATCATATATTCTGAGGATGGAGATATTACAAGTTTCTAGTACTTTCTCAAGTACGAAAATGATCAGTACTTTGGGGTCTCTCCTGTAGGAGCTTTCAGATGTCAAGATCAATTATATATTGATGTAGTAGTAATTAGTGTTCATAACAGAAGGAAAAGATAAAACACTGGGGACCAGGAAGCTTTTTGCTGTTTACATATACAGAAGAGACAAGGAATACAGAAGTATGTGGCAATGAAAAGAGTAGAGAGTTTGTATAGCATGATTAGTGAAATATTATCCAAGTACCTAGAAGCCCATTTCTGAAGAACTTTTAATGCTTTGAGATAAGTAGTTTTAAAAAGCACAATCTAAATCTGTTATAAATGGCATGTTCCAAAGCATAGGAAGTATATAAAATTGAGGAAAATGGTTACTTCTTCATTGAGATATTAGCGCGATTTTTTTTTCCAAGTTCTCTATGGAGAGCTCATAAGACTTTGACAATCCAATTTGACAATCTGGGATTCAGAAGAAGTTAGGTTTGGACACTAAGCAGTTACAGGACCTTGGGAGGTCACCTGACATTTCTGAGTCTTAGTTACCTAATCAGAAAGGGCGTTACCACACTGTTTTAGCCACAGGGCTATTGAGCGACTCACAGGGGATGGCTTATCTAAAAAGCACTTGGGAATATGTAACACACATATTTAAATTGAAAAGAGGCCCAGAAAACTTGGTTAGAGGCCAAGAAGACAAAAAAATGTTAGGCAACTGCTTGCAGAGTGTGAAAATTTCCATTTGGTTTTGGATCATCTTGGCAGCCTATTACAGCATTACAACTGCAAGTGTCTCTAGTCAAATTTTTACACATTTATCAATGAGAATGTTATTTATTTAAGAATTCTGAGTTAAAGATAAATACTCTCATGCAGAATTGTACCAATTCATTTCTTCTAGGACACCACAGGCAACCTATGTATAACTTCAGGATAAAGAAGGAATGATTTGTGGGTAAAAAAAAAGGAATCTAAATGAGGTTTAATATATGATGGAGATTACAAGTAGCACATCTCACCTTGACAGTTTCATACCAACAGGGCTGCTTGACTTGGTAATAGACTACTGATTTGTATTCTGAAATACCTTCATATCCAGCACCAGGATGAATTGCTTTCTTTGGATGCAAAGAAAAGAATGAAAAAAGGATATTTTTTATTATTTTTTATTTTAATTCCAATATAGTTGACATACAGTGTTTATATTAGTTTCAGATGTATAATACAATGATTCAACAATTTTATACATTACTCAGTGCTCATCACAAGTGTGCTCTTAATCCCTATCCCCTATTTCACCCATCTCCCACCCACCTCCCCTCTGGTAGCCATCTGTTTGTTTTGTATGGTTAAGAATCTGTTCCTTGGTTTGTCTCTCTCTTTTTTCCCCTTTGCTCATTTGTTTCGTTTCTTAAATTCCACATATGAGTGAAGTCATATAATCTTTGTCTTTCTCTGAGTGACTTATTTCACTTAGCATTATACTCTCTAGCTCCATCCATTTTGTTGCAAATGACAAGATTTCATTCTTTTTGATGGATGAGTAATAATCCACTGTATGTATGTATGTGTATATATATGAACATATATATATGTTTTCTTTATCTAGTCATCAGTCGATAGACACGTGGGCTATTTCCAAAATTTGGCTATTGTACATAATACTGCTATAAACATAGAAAAGCATGTATCCCTTTGAATTAGTGTTTTTGTTTTTGAGGGTAAATACTTAAAGGGATAATTTTGTATTTTGAGGGTAAATACTAAAAAGGGGTAATTTTATCTAGAAAAATAAGAGCACTCCACACATCATACATGGGCTGTCTACCCTCCATGTGGCCAGTACATGCCTCACACTGGCACACATCAGCTGATAACATTTAGAGACTGAAGAATAGGATAAGAATGAGTTTTGGTCTACCACCTTCTTTGAGGGTATAAGTGGTATATAACTGTGGTAGTACTAAAGGAACCCAGCATCACCGTAACACGCCTCCACTGTAAACTTTATTCTCTTTTCCATCTGCAGCCATATATTCTCTCTCTTTCCTCTTCCTTTTTCTCTCAGGGAGCAGAGGCCCAGTAAGGGTGACCTGGAGCTATGGCACACAAGCAGACGACCACTGTGTGAGGTCCTGTCCATGTACTGAGTTAAGGACCTGGTGTCTAGGTAGAGGATGTTCATGAAAAATCAGAGATATGTCTTTTCCTGGTAATGAGCCACTTACTTCAGTAGAACCAGGTCTCTAAGGAAGCACTTCCAAGCTAGTTAGCAAAGCTGTAAAGTACACAGTCAGGGGAAGATGTATACTTGAACTCATGGGGCTCCAGGGCTCTATCAATAGCACAAAGAAGTCACTCTCAAACCAGGACTACCATACTGTTTGCTCCCCTACCACAGAATAGGACTTGACTCAGTCAACTGCTGCTTTCAAAGATGATAACGTCCATGGGAAAGTGATGGGGATATGTATTCCACTGTGCCCACAAACACCTTTGTGAGAGAGGCTTCCAGAGAGTGTAGGTCTTCAATTCCAAAGAAGGTAACTAGAGGTAACAATGACTCATACAAGGGGAACTGGATCTCAGCTGGGACTATGAGGGCCTCCTACCTCGCTTTCTGCCTGACGTCAGAATCAACACTCACTACACTTTTCCATCTGGACAGGATGCTGCCACGGTTGGAGGACTTCCAGGAAGAAGAAGGAGGAGGAACTCCTGAAAGCCAGGATACCTAGATCTAGTCTGACCTCCTCCAATGACCTCTGTGTTTCCACGAGGAGACAGCTTGCCCCTTGTGGACTGTAGTTTCATAATTACTAAAACAAAATCTAAAGACCAGTCTGTGGTAGTCAATGTGACCCAAGAGTCTTGCCAGTTTAAGAGCTCTCTCCTGGGTGCATCTCCTCTGGTTCTGTCTCCTCGGTTCAGGCAGTGCGCTCTTCAGTGCCATCCAGGCACCCATGCCATCTCGCTCAAGCCCCACGGGGACTTACTGGGCTTCAGAGTGCCCAAATAACTTGAAAACAATATAGAATTTCTGGATCAGAAGCATACCCATGAATCACTAGTAGCTGGATATATTTCTTAGCAGAGGAGAAAATAAGAATAAAAATAAGAATCTAAGTGGGTTTATTAGTAAACTTGGTAAATTGCTAATCACAAATTTAACAGGTTCCATACTTTTTCCTTGTGAAAAAGCAAAAGCATATGAACGTGGAGAGCCATTTGCCTCAAACCAAAGTCCTGAGTTGTTGTAAAGAAGTGTGTGAGGGCAGCAGGATTTCTGGGTGGTCCCACATACCTCCAAGAGCTTGCCCTCCTCATCATACACAGACATGGTCACTTCCACGTTCTTTGGCGTCTTCTTTTTTCCTTTGTCAAACTCTCCATGGATCAAGGTGACATAAATATCATTCCGAACATCACCTACAACAGGACAACCCACTGTGAGTGGTGCTGAGAAGTCATTTTTAATTCTCAGGATGTAATAAGATATATAAATAAAATATGAATTGCCCTGACTTCATAGAGAGCTATTCATACAGCAGAAGTTTTTATATGTATTGTCCTCTTCAGCTGTCCTATCATTCCATACAAACCAAAGTGTCTTTAAAATGCAGTGTTTTATTTTTCTTAAAGGTTTTGTTTATTTATTCATAAGAGACACAGAGACAGGCAGAGACATAGGCAGAGGAAGAAGCAGGCTCCCTATAGGAAGCCTGATATAAGACTCGATCTCAGGATCCCAGGATCATGACCTGAGCCAAAGACAGATGCTCAACCACTGAGCCACTGAGATGCCCCAAAATGCAGTGGTTTAAAATGAACTCCTTCCAATAGTAATTCTTTGTTCTATTTATTAATAACTGCTGTCTAACAACAAGTATACAATGTATCTTATTAGGTTACAGTGGCAGATTTTTTTTTCAATAATGCCTTGGAGGGCAGTATTTTCACACATCTGAAAATAATGAAAGCTAATGTTTATTGGGTGTTTCCTCTGTGCTAGGCACTGTTCAATGTGACTTATAGGTAATAATTTATTTGATACATATAATAACCTGATGAGATAAACATTGTTTCTAAAAGCCTGTAGAATACTTTGTTTATTTAAATCAGTCTAATTGTTTTTACCAGTATCATGCACACTTTGAGCACTTTGCATTCTCATCACTCATCTGTTTAGAAGGAAAATTAAGATCTTGCCCACAGTTGCTTAAGGTGAGACAAAAGGGGCTTATTCATACAGCACAGTTGGAAATCTTAATTAACATATACTTTGTAACTGACTATTGTGTTAAAGCAACTGCACTGGTAACATTTGTCCCAAAGTATTAAGAATTTGAGTGAAAATTTATTTATAAGGATATTCACTGTGGTGCTGTTTACAAAAGTGAAAAGTTGGAAAATCCTTAGTTGCCAACAATAGACAGCTGTCTGATGTATAATGTACCATACATTATGGTACAATCAGATGAGATAATATTCATTTATTCCTGTAAAAAACTGATGAGCACCTACTCTGTACAAAGCACTGTGCTAGGTGCCTGGGAGACGATGGTGAGCCATGCACCAGCCTCACTCTCACACAGATCTAGTGGGGAAGAGAAGCATTATCAGATAATCATAGGACAAAGTGAATCATTATCAATGAAGAAAAACTCTAGGCTCTGTGAAGGCATAACACTAAGTCTCAACTGTGTCTGGAGGGTGTGGGAATCTTTACTCTGAACTGACACTGGAGGAAGGAGAGTAAGAGGGAGAGAAAATAGCATGTGCAAAAGGTCCAGAGGCAGTAGACAGAGTATTGCGGTCCAAACATTAATGGTTGGCAGTAGCTAAATGGCGGCAGTAGCTACAATTAATGTGGTGGCAATGGAGAAAGGGAGAGGGGGACAGCTTTGAGAGGCCTCTAAAGGTAAAACTGGCAAGTCTTAGACACTTTTTTTGTGTGAGGCCTAAAGAAAGGGAGGTTTGGCAGTGCAACTGGATGGATGTGGGTGCCATTCTCTTAGATAAAACACATCTGAAAAGCCAGTCTGGATGCGGAGGATTGCAAGTTCCAAATGGGGATTTTGAGACAAAATTCACCAGTTAAAGAGAAAAGAGTGATCCAGTGAGGCAGGAATAGTACCTACTCAAGTCCCGAGGCAGGAAGTGGTTGGATCTATGGTAACAGAGTTCAAAGGAGCGGTTTTGAGGGCACAGACAGGAATTTAGAGGCAACTAACATACCGAGGGAAAATGAGAGGATGAGATCACATAGGAAGAAAATATAATTATGAGAAGGAGAAGAGGCCTGTTATGGACTCGAGCATTCCCCCTAAATTCACATGCTGAAGCACTCACCCCTAGTACTTCCACATGTGATGGTCCTTGGAGACAGACCCCTTAAACAGGTGAGGGGTAAGATGAGGTCATATGGTGGGCACCAATCCTGTATGACTGGAATCCTCATAAAAAGAGATTAGACCCAGGGGTGACCATGTGAGGACACAATGAGAAGACGGCCATCTCCAAGCTAAGGAGGAAGGCTCAGAAGAAACCAACTCCACGATGCCTTAATCTCGAACTTCCAGCCTCCAGAACTGGGAGAAAATAAATGTCTGTGGTTGAAGCTGACCATCCTGTGGTACTTTATTAGGGCAGCCCGAGCAAACTAATACAGGCAATAAGGACTAAATACTGAGGAACTCTTAACAGGCGAGGTAGAGGGTGACATGCTAGCAAAGGGGAATGGAGGAAAAAAGAGAAGAGTGTGGGTCCCTGACGATGAGGGGGGAACGTTTCAACAAGGGAGTAGTGGGTCGTGTCATGTGCTGCTGAGAGAACCAGAAACAATCCTTAGGCTAAAAAAAATATCCACGGGACTTAGGTGACATTACAAACTCTGGTGACTCTAGTGACACCATTCTTGACAGAAGAGAGTGGCTGGCAGATGCAGAAACAGAGAGTATGTGATCACTTCTTAGATTCTGGCAGAGAGCAGGAGCGCCTGAGCCAGAGGGGGGAGTCTAAGGCATCTCTGGAGCCTGTTCAAATGGTGATGAGGAGCTACAAGATAAGGGACTCTGGTCTTGATCTCTGATTTCTCAAACTTGGCCAATCACCAGAATCAGCAGAGGAGCCCTAGTCCTACAAACTGAATCAGAGATCTGCAAGACTCTGGGAACCTGTATTTTAATGTTTCCCAGCTGATCCAAAGACCAGCATTTGGGAGCCATCATCCCAGATGATTTTGAGTCTATTATACAGCCCTGGCAGTCCGGGAACCAATCCGAGTAACTAGAAAGACTAGAAAGAAATCTTCCTAGCCAGATTTGAAAGATCAATTCGCTTTGTCCAAAAAAATACATCTCTCCATTTTATTTTTTCATCTTTTGTTCTCACTGTAGTAATAACACAGCCTGCAATTATAGGAATATTACCAATGCTTATGTTTTTAAACAAGAAGAAGACAAAAATTTTCACAGAATGAAGATGAAGATGTGTTAGGCTCAGGAAGTCTGGAAGGGAATGACATCAGTGGACTTCTTTCATGAGAAAAGAAGATGGTCTCCATTTAATAGTTCTTTTTCCCAATTCATCTTTTTCTTTTTTTTTTTTCCATTCATTTTTTTGAATGCTCACTACATGCAGACAGTGTGTGTGGCAACACAGTATTACTGCTCCTTAATCTTCAAAATGAGTAAGATGTTGTATTACTTTAAAAAAAAAAAACCCAATTTTTATGCAATAGACAACAGCAAGGTTTTCTTAAATTTCTCCAACATGCCAAAGATTACTTACTTATATATTTTATCTACCCATCTATAAAAACATATAATATGATGATCTTTTAATGTTTATTTATAACACAAATGCTTTATGTAATACATAAATATCTTAAATAAAGCTCCTTGAGGTGATTTCCCTTTATTACTATAAACATTGAGAAATTAAATGGGTTAAGTCAGCGAATTCAAGAGAACACACAGGCAGATCACCAACACGTGATGCCAAAAAAGACAAAACTAAAGTAAGAAGGCTGTAGAATGTTTACATTCTTGTCACCACAAGTATGGGGAGAGCCAAGCACACAGTCGGGATTTAAGCAAATGGGGCTGAGGGTCTGGCTGATGCTGAGCTGAGCAGTCACCTCGCTAGAGCTTCCTGGCCGGCAGCCCACAATGCAGGGATGTCATCCTGAGAAAGTGACACGGGACGAGGCAAATCACCTTTGGTACAAAACCAGTGCTCCCATTAGTTCTCCTTAAGGGATAATTTAGTGAAGAATCTCAGAGGGGCTTTTGCAGAGCATAAATGAAGAGCATGAAGAGGAAGCTCTGAGTTACATGCAGAAGCATTATCTCATGCTTGTGTACTAGGTACCCCCACTCTGTTAGTGTCCCCTACTGTCTTGATACCACCAAATGCAGGTAACTAAATACCACAGAGGATCTTACGTTGCCTCAACCACTCTGTTGGAAGTCACTGCTGCATGAAGGGAGAACTAGAGGAAGCAGAACAGATGAACCAAGTCAAAGCTTTTACCTGGAAGTATTATTTCAGGAAAGCCCATTTTTCGGGCGATTGCAGTTGATCTATCCACCAAGTGTGAAAAATTCTTCTGAACCTGCGTGAGGTCACCTGGCAAAAGCTTCAAAGATATCCAAAGTCCTTGAAAGAAAGAGAGGATGAACTTTTAGTTCTCTTTATGATCTATACCATAAACACACATCGAAATGCTGAGAAAAATATACGCATTGTGTTAATATACAGATACTTTATTATAAAAATGTAAATTCTCCCCCAGTGAACTTAAATTTTCATGACACGCCTATCAAAATCACAATAAGACTTCTCTGAGAATTTGACAGAGATGTGAACAGATGTTTACTTTGGGGGAAAACAGAACACGAGTAAAGATAGCCCCGCCATCAGATACTAAAATACGGTATAGCTGTAGTGAAGTGTTGTATTCATGGTAGAAAACAATTAGATTAATTACTATAATATACAGCAATTTAATATATAGTAAACATGCATAACAAATCCTGAAAAAAAGAAACAATTTCATAAATGTGCTGGAATAATTTTCTTGCTACTTAAGAGAATCAATCTAATTTCTTACCTTGCTTTTTCATTAAAATAAATTCCTACTAAAATAAGGACCTTTTTTTCTAAGTATAGAGACAAATGAAGAAATCAGACATAAAAAGAATTACTGAGGGGCATATGGGTGGTTCAGTCAATTAAGTGTCTGACTCTTGATTTCGGCTCAGGCCATGATCTCAGGGTCATGGGATCGAGCCCCATGTGGGGCTCCACACTCAGTGAGGAGTCTGAGGATTCTCACCCCTACCCCTAACCCTCTCCCCACTGGTACACACTCTCAAATAAATAAATAAATAAATCTTTTTTAAAAAGAATTATCTATACACAAATGGAAAGTTGTGATATTTATAAAGAAGTGAAATGCAGGCTACAAATGGTGAAATACCCCTAAGAAATTACAAGAAAAACATCAAATACATAGACCATGAAGAGACTATTCACAAGGAAGTACATAGGTTGGCGAATCTTTGACACATCAAAAATTGAAAAATACATGTTCTCTATAAGACATTATCTTCATAAAAACTGAGAAGGAAACCTTTAGGAAAACTCACAAATGCATAGGAAGGCTAGGCAATTCATCATCAAGTAGTTTTTTTTTTTTTTTTTAAATGCAAGGGAACTCTGGAAGTCTACTTTTCACCTTTCAAACAGGTGAATTTTGTTTTGTTTTGTTTAGAGAGAGAAAGAAAGAGAGAGAGCGTGCGTGACCAAGTGCATGCAAAGGGCAGGTGAGAGGGAAACAGAATGAATTCTAAGCAGCCTCCACATCCAGCATAGAGTCTGACCCAGGGCTGGATCTCATGACTCTGAGATTATGACCTGAACCAAAATCAAGAGTCAAACGCTTAACTGACTGAGCCACCTAGGGGCTCAACAAACAGGTAAAGATTTCTAAATATCAGCTCACCAAGTGGGCATTGTGAGAATTATCACCCAGTGGCAGAAGTCGATAGGAAGCAATCTGGAAATACGTGTATCTCTGCCTTTGAGCTCATTCCATCATTTGACCCAGGAATCCTACTTCTGGGAATTTTCTTAGGGGAGGTAATCCTAACTATGGAAAAAGCTTCATAAATAAAAGTAGTCATAGCAGAGTTATTTAAATTTATAATGGTGACAAAATAGAAAACACTAAAGTGTTTACTTGGGGGGGGGAGCAAATTTTCTTAAATCCAAGCAATAAAATATCATGCAGACGGCTACAGAAAAATATTTGTGATGAGCATAAAAACTTTTGAAAAGTATTTGCTTTGCTAAGCAGCAAGAGAGGAATTTTTTTTTTTCACTTTTATTTGGGAAAAAAAAATTACACACACACAGCAATTTGTTTAGTATAAGGATTTTCCACTCTAATAAATCATGTCCCAGGTTAGGAGTTCTAATACAACAGAAACATATTTCACTATTCATTTTCAGATTCTTTTATGATTCCTCACCATGTCTTTCCTGTCCAGAACAACTGTGAATACGTGGAAAATGAAATACATTGAAAATAATGTGTTTCCTGATTGCCTCTACTTCAGTCACAGGGCGGTTTAAAAAAAAAAAAAAAAGAAAAGAAAAAAAAGAAAATGAAAAAAATGACCCAATCTTCAAAATTATCCCCAAATCATCACCATCTTGATATTTGAATTTTAAAATTTTAGCTAGTTTTTTTTTATATTATTTGAATTTAAAATGCAGTTTCAATGGGTGGAATTTCTTAATTAAAACTGTGTCAACTGAAATGCCTGTGTGGTTCAGTGGTTGAGCATCTACCTTTGGCTCAGGCTGTGATCCTGGGGTCCTGGGATCAAGTCCCATATCGAGCCCCCCATAGGCAGCCTGCTTCTTCCTCTGCCTATGTCTCTGCCTCACTCTCCATGTCTCTCATGAATAAATAAAATATTTAAAAATAAAATAATAAAACTTTGTCTATAGAATATTACACAGAAGCACTAAAAACAACTCAAAATGTTCTGCTAGTTAGCCCATTGTTTCACATTAATATCTGTTCATTTGTATCACTTTGGTCTCTTTCCTCTTCATTTTAGGGAATGTAATGAAATAGACATTTAGAGGGTGGAACATAATAATCCCCAAACTTCTTTCTCTTTGTGCATTTACCTAGAATTAGCATTGGGATTGTAGGGGAGACAAAACTAAGAAAGGATCCATGGGATAAACATTGGTCCCACAGATTTTACAAAATACAGCTGTGATCCAATTCTGTGCTGGGTGCAGCTTTGATGCTCCTCAGTATTAAATGCCTTCAGCAGGAAGCTGAGGTAAGCAACCCCCCAGTAGCATCTGCTTTGCATCAGAGAAAGACAGGGAAAAGCGCCCAAGCCCAAGGACCCAATGCCAATGCCGCTCCCCCACTCCCCCACCCAGCTTACTAATGCAGGGCTGTGTACCTTGTCCTTTGTGATTCACTTCCTTCGCTGCTATCACTTTATTCAAGACTGAAGTGAGTGGCTCATTCTCCCCAATCACATGGGATGTTATCAGGGGTGACATGATTAGCTGTCTCTGTCGGATATAGGTTTCCATTGCAATTCTGGGAAAATCAGAAATGAGAGGTAAGGAAAAAAGGGGAAGTTTCTGTAGCACAGCTTCAAATCGGGTGGGTCCTGTAATAATTTGGAAATATAAACACTAGACACATCTCACTAGAGGACTCTTTCTTTCCTTTATTTTTCCTTTAAGCGCCTATCTTGGTCATTTCCAAGATGAATTTGGTGTCTAAGATACGCACTCGATGGAAAAAGGAAAAATAAACTTCTCAAGAACAAATGAAACTGATGTGGCCAAATGTTAACAAAATCAGAGGCAGTGCCTAATGCTCTTTCTGAGGCAGGAGAGGCTGATGTAATGGAACTGGGGATGGAAGTGGGGATGAGGTAGGAGACCTGGCCTCCAGTTCTGGTTCTACCCAATGGTAAGCTCCGGGCCTCAGTTTCCTCATCTGTAACATGAGTCTAGATCATATGCCTTTCAAAAGGCTCCATCTGGCATCAACACCCAACCTACATACAAGAGCAATATGCAAACAGCAGCTTTTGGAGGCTGTTCCTAGATTCTCATGTGATGACAAACTATATGTAGAGTTACGATGGCATAGCCACTGGCAAACAAGCTTTACTTTAATGATCCCACCAGGCCGAGGTTCATATAGGGAGATCATAGAGTCACACACAGCCCTCCTGACAGCACAATCACTCTCAGGTGCTACCTATCAGCCTGGTGCAATTCAGTAGTCTCCCTCTGTGTTGTGGTTTTGTTCTTTTGCCCACTATGCAAGCCAGCTTTATCTGCAGGGTTCTGATCTATATTCTGATAGTAGCAGGAAAATGTAATGCAATGTCTTACTGAAAAGCCAGGTGGCTGTGATCTGAGTGGCTGTCTTCAAACGACCCTCTCTTAAAGGGACTAGCAGAATACATATAGGAGACTCTCCTGATATAACACTGTAAAGCTCTTGAGATAAGTTATGAAAACATTTGTCATAAATCTTAGGAGTGAAAAGCCAGAGACTTGTGATTTGCATCATAAATGCTTTACAGTGGCTGTTGGCTGCACAGCGAGCAGTAATCAAATTGGGGCTGGGCTCCTCAGCAACTCAAAGTGTGTATTATTATATGGGAAGGCGATCTCAGGGCTTCACTGCTTCAACATGACAGCCTGATGGGCACTAGTTCAGAAATTAGGCAGGGAGGCACATAACCAAAGGATGAAATAGACCTCAGAAGTGAAATACACCTACAGAATAACTTTCGCATCCATGCATGCCGCTCCTATTATGTATATACATATATAATATGTGTATATACATGATGCGCATATAATAGTAATACATAATAGCATTATGCACATATATAATAGGAACATCCATGGACACGTAAGTTCTTTATGTTTATATATATCATAACCTATAATATACACATTTTAATGTATCTAAATATATATTCATATTTATTCTCTATATATTATTTACTTAATATTTATTCAATGTTTAAGATAGTCATATATTAATATATTAATACATTTTTAACTCCATGGATTAATATAAAATTATAGTTTAATATAAAAATTTAATATAAAATTATATGTTTATTACATTTAATATATTTATTTAATATAGTTGAATGTGTATGTAGCTATTTATATTGGGATCAACATTCAAGAATTTCAAAGTAATCTCATAATTCATATTAGTACTAAGCTACATAAAATATTTACCTTGTCACATTCTTGGAGGGTCAGTGTATAGGTGGTAGGATACTAAGTAAGCACACAGTTAAAAAATTATTAATAACAGCCTTTGGATGAAGGAAGAAAGTGCTACTTAGCACAAGCTATTTGTACTATTATATTACTATTACTATTAGAAACTGGTCCAACGGTGGTAGGCTTTAAACTGAGAAAGAAAGATTTTTGTACTTTATATAAAATTACATATAATACATATTTTTTTTTGTAGAAAAAAATAGGAACACAGAGTTAAACAAAAATGGAGTAAAATCACCTTTGGTTACATTAACGGAAATACTCACTGTTAATTATGGAGTATATTCTTTGAAATATCTACATTTTGAGGCTTCTAATGCCCTGTAACAATTTATATTTTTATAAGTACCATGTACTTTATGTCCACCCAAACTCCAGATATTGTATATATTTTCAAGACTCAGTCAAACCAAATATCAAGACTCCTTGTTTAATTTGCATTCCATTGATTCTCAATGAATTTACAGGCCATTTCTTTCTGTGTGTACGTGTGCATGGCCATGTGTGTATATATACGCATGTATATTATTTTCTGCTCATACCCTTATGAATTTCTACTAATTATATAGTAAAAATATTCATCCTTTTTTCACATACATTGCAAAGATTTTACTAAATTTTATTCTGGACATAAGTTATTTAAAATTTTTGTGTGGTTTAACCTGTCAATTTTTCTTTTTTGGTCAAATCTTTGGAGTCTGAGTCAGCAAGACCTCCCACACACCACTATTACATAAAACTTCTGTTTTTCTGCAGTATTTTAAGATTTTAGTTCTTACACTTATATATTTAATCAATCAGAATTTACAGTGGCACAAGATGTGACACAAGGCTCTAGTTTAGGTTCCATAAATGATTAGCTAATTTTGTCAAATAATTCATCTCTGCATAGTTCCTATTTCTTCACTGATGTGCACTATTATTTAAAAAAAATCATATATGAATTCAAGTATCCTTGGGCTGGTTTCCAGAATTCTCAGCAGTTCTACTGATCTGCTGTGGCAGCTACAGGTTGGCTGAGACAGTCACCCTCCCTCACTGACACGACTGCTCTGTTAGGACTCAGTTCTATCATCTTCTGTGGCCTCGTTTAGGCCACCTGCATGTGGGGTAATGCGAGCACGACTGCTAGAGCCAGCCACCATGTTCACACATATACTTCTTCAGAGTCATGTGGGTTGGCATTTGCTGGCCCACAACTCCCCGGGGGCCCGCCCAGGCCTCCAGCTCCCAAAGCTCAGTCTGAGTCTTAGCCGAGCTCTTCAGGGAATCCTTTCATGTCCTCCCAGGCTGGTTCTCCCTCCACCAGCAGGAGCCCAGGCATTATTAGTCAGCCCCTCACTCTCAAACCTCCTACACTCCTTCTACTCAAAGTGTGGTCTCCAGCTCAGCAGCAGCAGCAGCAGCAGCAGCCGGAAGCTTGTCAGTTCAGCCTCCAGACCTACCAGACCACGTTTTTGTTCTGACAAAATCTCACAGAAGCCCTGTGCTGTCCTGCATGATGCCCTGTCTTCTGTAATACTTGCACCCTACAACAGGGTGCAAATACACTTTGGCCTTTCTGACACTTACAGGACACCATTCTCTGGTTTCTAGTGTGGACAGAGATTTGCCCCTTCTATTCCATCGGCCCTTTCTATAAAATCAGAAAGGTTACATTTGCCCTCTTACATGTGATCCCAATATAAAGGACCTTGAATAAAGCCTTCTGTCAACTTCTATCTCACAATCTTCCAGCTTCCGAGGCTTTCCTTCTGTAACTGAGCAAATGGTTCCTAGCACCTGGTTCTGTGTTAACAGATCATTCAGAGAACTACTCCCGGTCTCAAGTCACCCGGGATAAATGCCAAAGTACTTACTGCTGAAAGGGAATAAAATGCTGCTTTTCTTCATCATCCACCTTCCCATGTATGATATCAGTAATATCCATCACTAGGAAAAAGATAAAAGTTAATTAAAGAACTTAATTGCTTCAGGCTTCAATAAGTTACAATGGAAAATTATGGTATCTGCAAACACAGGACACTAGAGAAGAAAGATACCAAGCAGGGACACCCCGTGTCTTTGCCAGTGAGGACTCCCTGTGCCCAGCCTGCAGAACGATTCATCAGGAGCTCTGGCAGAGGCTTGGATTTCTCTCAGATCAACCCTGCAAACTACCCGCTTTTTAAAATTCTACACGACCAAGTGCTAAATTCTTGAGAAATCTGAAACCATTTTGTTTGTTTGTTTGTTTTAGCAAGCCTGCATTCAAAGACACAGAGCACACATATTTCTGTTAGGAGTGTTAAGAGAATGAAGATCTGAGAAACTCAAAACTGAAGTGGTCAACCGCCTCTTGGACTTGGCATAGTCGCACCTGGTTTCCATGTCCACAAAGGTAAGCCAAGGTGCCAGCAGCACAGAACTGAAGATCACACAGTGATTTGCTCCTTTGGACAAGAAGAACAAGTAATACAGCATCATTCTGCACCTTCCGGGTATATTATCTTATTATACAGATACTATTATTTGCCCTACTTTAAAAGATGAGCAAAATGAGCACAGGAAAGGTTGGTAATTGGCCCTAGATCCAAAGTTTTAAGTGGTCAAGCCAGGGTATGAACCCAAGAGTGATTATGGGGTCAAATCACTTAAGCCAATAATGCCCTGCTGCCTGGAGAACTAATAAGTGGGCTACTCCACAGCTGCTCAGACGAGGCAGGGCCCATGGCCAAGAGGCCACCCGTGGTTAATGAATTACAATCCGGCCATAAAACACACACTCACAATCTACTCTCCCGATAACCTGTTTGGAGATTAAAAGAAGTACTGATATAGGAAACATTTCTCGTATGAAAAAGTAAAGGATAAGGACAGAAATGCCTTCTCAAAGCCAGTGGGTAAGGCCTGGGAAATAGTAATGTTGGTGAAAGGATGCTGTGAAAGCGGGCTGTGCCATCAGCCCCTAACAGACCCCTACAAATACTGTACAAAAAAAAATGCTGAAAAATCTGTGTCTGGCACATGTAGTCCTCAAACAGGCAGTTCATTTGCTGATGCCATCATGTAGTTACTCATCTGCTGATCGGTGCTTGGCATCGAGGATCAGAGTAAATTACTGTTCTCTCCTTACATGTGCACCCACCCACCTACTCTGAAACAGAAAAGCAAGCAAAGCCGCAAGCTTGATGTTCCAATCTCTTTGGCCCATTTTGAAGGACAGCGATCTCGAATATGCCCTAAATTTGAAGTTCAGTGAATTGTCATATACATGGCTAAATTGTGCTAGACCAGGGCTCTCTGTCTTTTCTGAGATTTCACTTTAATTCTCTATCAGGAGTAATGCTGCGCCCTCTTCAGAGACTGGCAGACCTTGAGCAGCAAATGGGAGCGCAAGGCTGGTCAAGGGATGAGAGTGCAGTCTCATAGAGAGAAAGCCTTGTTTTCCAAACAACCCACAAGTTCAAGCCTGCTGACATTTTCTGGCCATTTGTTCCAGGAGAATTATGGCATTTCATTGACAGCTTTCAAAACTTCTTGGCAACCAAGACGTCAGTGTATGACCCAGAATGTATTTCCTCAATTTAACAAACTACAGAAGAAAATTCAGGGCCTCTCGGAAGGGATTTTGATTTAAGCCAAGGGCCCTCTTTGAAAGCAGTTACCAACACCATGTTGACTTTGAAGAGTGAATCTCTCAGACTGGCAAAGTCTTTCTAGGGAGAATTTTATTGGACTGAAATCAATATGCAGCCCGCAGGCAGGGAGAATGCCAATAGTCACAACTGAGCCTCTACTCCGGTCCTACTGAGCACAAGGCACTGTGCTGAGCACTGAGAGAAAAACAAAGGAGATGGGGTCTAGGTGAGGATGCAGAACCCAAGAAAAGACAATTGGTAGCCCTGGGCAGTAAATGCTGTGTGTCTGATGCTAACGCTGACAACCAAATTCATCTTGCACTGTCTCTAGGTTTCCCTCCCTATGTTTAATTGTGTGTGTGTGTGTGTGTGTGTGTGTGTGTGTGTGTGTGTGATGAGGGTAAAATATACATAGCATAAAATCTGCTGTTTGGGGCACCTGGGTGGTTCAGTGGTTGAGTGTCTGCCTTTGGTTCAGGTCATGATCCCAGGGTTTGGGGATTGAGTACCACATCGGGCTCCCCACAGGGAGCCTGCTTCTCCCTCTGCCTATGTCTCTGCCTCTCTCTCTCTCTCATAAATATTTTTTTTAATATGCCATTTTAAGCATTCGTAAATGTACAGTTTAGTGGCATGAAGTACATTCACAGTGTTGTGCAGTCAGCTGCACCATCCATCTCCAGAACTTTTTTATCTTCCCAAACGGAAACTGTCCCCTTTAAACACTAGCTCCCCTCATTCCCCTACCCCCACCCCCAGCAAGCCCCATTCTACTTTCTATCTCTGTGACTCCGACCACTCTAGGTACCTCATGTAATTGAGAGCATGCTGTTTATTTTTTTGTGACAGGCTTATTTCACTTTACACAATATCCTCGGGGTTCATCCACATTGTGGACTTTCCTTCCTTTTTAAGGCTGAATGATAGTCCACTGTATGTACAGACCACATTTTGTGTACCGTTTATCTATCCATGAACACTTGGGTTGCTTCGCCTTTGGGCTATTGTGAATAAGGGTGTACTTGTACCCGGGTGTACAAATATCTTATAACCTTCTGCTTCCAGTTCTCTTGGGTAGACACCTAGAAGTGGGATTCCTGGATCATAAGTTCTATATTTCACTGCTTGAGGCCTGCCATGCTGTCTTTTATAGCGGCTGCACCGTTTACATTTGTCTCTGGGTCGTTCTGTACCTGCTACTCCAAAAGGTCTTCGGAGCCCACAGGTGTGCTTTTTGCCATCCTTCAGCTCCATGTGGCCCACTCGGACAATCTGGCACACGAGGCTGATGCGGGGTCGGATGAGGTCTGTGCTACTGAGATCCTGAAGGGACAGAGAACATGTAAAAGGAGATCATGCCACATCACCCTGTCACCTTTGTTGCTCTTTTCACTCTACAACAGACCACCGTTTGGAGCATATTTTCCTAATATTAGAATTGCAGCATAACTTCTCCCTTCCCCGTCCCCACCCAAGAACTACCATGGTATCCCAAGAAAATGACTGTATTCAAAAAAGGAAGGAATTTTTTTTATTTCCCAGTTCCTACTTCAAGTTGAGAAATCAGATCTCAATTGAAAGCCTCTAATTTATCCATTTAAGCAGGGTACTTAAAAATTGGGACACCTGTCATCACTACTTCCTATTCTGCTAGGACATAGCTGAGCACAGGATGCATTTCAGTGTCAAATGAAATCAAAGACACTGTGTGACACTGACATTTATGGAGGAATCTATACAGGCTGGTGATATTTCATTTCATCTCCCAAATAATCCTGTGAGGCAACTATAACAGAGAAATTTACATGTGCTGGTTTCTATAAATTATTCATCTGTTTTATGAGAGTCATTCATTGAGAGCTTCTGGGTGGATGTTGATTAATGAAAGATGTGTAGATAAGATGTCTTTTTTTTTTGTGGTTCATGTTCTACACTTGTTTGTATTCTTAAGGCTGGATGAGTAAACCCATGAATGAGCCCACATATCTCATTCTCTAACATCAAAAATAATTTAATTGCATTTCAAATTCCTTTCATGAAACAGCTATCCAAGGCCTCTTTACTGAATCAAGAATTACTTTCGAATAGTCACTCCAAACCCATCCTCTGTAATTTAGTTAACTCAGGTCTCCAAGATAAGAATACAAAGCAATGATAGCATCAACCCTGAATTTCTGCTCCAGGTTTTGTGAGGCTTCTGTTAATAGAAACATAAAGACTCTAGGTGACTATTTATACAAATGTGGCACACTGATATTATTTAATAATGTACAATCATTTGTAAAAGAAGATTTTGTAGAATGTTGAGTGATCAAGAAAGTGGTCACCACATTTTATTTAATTGAAAAGGCTGGAAATGAAATTTACTTCCCAAGAAGACCCTCATTGGCAAGGGGAGTGGGGGGAAGGGGATGAAATGCAGCTTTTCTAAAATGCTATCGATTAGAAGACAATTATCGACTAGAAGAAAATTCAGCAATTCCTTTTATAATGTTTTTTTTTTTTTCCCCAAGGGACACATTGAGTGATAAATGCCTTTTGATTTTAGGGAAAAATCCACATTATTTGTGAACTGAGGAAGGAAGGTTTCAGGAAGAGTTCCAGCTCTTTCTCTTTGTTTGCCAAGTGGTAAAGATACAGGTGTGTCAGTATATGAGCAGTAATGACACCGTGCTCATCCCAGAAATGAGATGTTAATAGAAGGACTGAATAATAATGAGAAATGAATGAACAAATGAGAGACTGATACACCTGTACTGGGTCTGCTGCTCCATATCACGTTCTTTGGCACTTTAACTTACACTATTTTCCTTGCTGTAGGAGTAGTAAGAGAACAAGGAAATAAAATATGTGCATGGGCTTAATTAAGGAAAGAAGGCAGAAAAGGAAGAGAGTTCTCTCCTTTAGGCCTAGTGCAGAGCAGTGAAGAGTCAATAAATTCCTCTTGACTGATACAGAGCAGTACTCCTCCTTCCTTGGAGAAAAGGAGGAGTATAGGGTAAAGTCCATTAAAATATGAGCAAACAAAAAAGTCAAGATCCTCATCTTTGCCTAAGCTATCACCTTGGTCTGGAACGCTCTTGTATCAGCATTGCTCATTCTCTTGTCAACTTTAAGTTCTTGCTCAAACCACCCCTTCTCCAGAAGGTCTGCCTCGACCTGCCTATTTTAAACAGCATCCCTTCCCCAGTCCAGAAACTCCCAACCCCTCCCCCAAAAGTACTTATGACTTCTAACATTCTGTACAATTTACTTATTTATTTGATCATTGTTTCTTATGGTCTCACCATTTTGGATAAAAGCTGTTTGAGGCCAGGGATGCTTTTTCTGATATGTTCACTATTATATCTCACAAGTGTCTATCTAGGTCAGTGGCTGGGATCTAATAGCGGCTCGATAAATATTTGCTAAATAAACAAGTGATTATTCCTGCTAGAGGGATTGGGATGATTTTTCTTTTCAGCTTTCCATTTCTTAAGTTTTCCATATACTTACCACAAGCACCTACTAATATCATAAGCACAGAAAATTATCAAACATAAGGTAGGACTTACAGTAAAAACTGCTTGAAGGTTATTAAGCTTCTCTATTTCCTTGGGCATCCCATTACTGCCCCAACGAATTAGGTAATTCTCACTGGTGAAGGAAAAAAAAAATATCCTTAATGAAAGGCTAACTGATGGGGATGGGGCTGCCCTGAGCATAGACTTTACAGGGTAAAAACGAAGGCCCAAAAAACTCTGTTGAATTTATCAGCTAAGTGTGAATGTAGCGCCCAAGTGGCTGCTCCCTGGTCTCCTGGCTTTGGAGAAGCCTGCGTGCTGCAGCCCAGCTCTGTGATGCACGCCCAGGGTGGACCCAGACAAACACTACTCAGGATAGGCAAAGGCACAGCTGATTCTATCACATTTTGCTTCGGGACATTCTCCCACCTCCAATTCTTTGTATAAAAATTTCAGCTCTTCTGAATCTGGAATCTAATTTCAAAATAATCACTCTAAATCCATCCCCTGGAATCCACACCACTACACTTAAACAAAATTTCTACTATAGAAATAAACAGTTTGTCAGTAATAACCTTGAACCATCTGCTCAAGAAGAAATCTGTTTTCTTAGCTGAGTCATGCTCAGCTAAGTAGTAGCATGACTGTAGGGTCAAACAAAGCCTATTATCATTCCCTACAGCCTTAAAAAAAAAAAACAACCCTTTTTTTTTTTAAACAGACTTTATTTTTTAGAGCAGTTTTAGGTTGACAACAAAGTTGAGTGGACAGTACAGAGAGTTCCCATATACTCCCTGCCCCCCCACCCCCGCCAACAGAGCCTCACCCACTATGAGCATCCCCCCAGCACAGTGGTACATTTGTTACAATTGCTGACCCTACACCAATACCTTACTACCGTTCAGAGTCCATAGTTTACCTTAGGGTTCACTCTTGATGTTTGTATTCTACTGATTTGGACAAATGTATCATGACACACATCCACCATTATAGTATCATACAGAATAGTTTTACTGCCCTAAAATCCTCTGTGCTCTGCTGATGTGTTCCTCCCTTATCTGGTCCCCAATGGTCTTTTGAACTCTTTGTCCTGTCTCTGATAAGTTTTATGTGACTCTAAGACTCTGGGAGTACATAGACTGTGGGTGGCAGGTGAAGGCTGGGTATTTTTGCAAGGTCAAGAGCAAATGGCCTGGGACTCCACTACCTGATGAAGGTGGACTGGTCCGGGTCATAGAGGGCCATGAACAACTCAGCGTCTTCCCCAATGTTGCAGACAAAGTTCTTGAAGTTCACATAGAGGCCATAAGTGTGGACAGCACTGAAGACAGACTGGCCTCGCAAGTCTAGGTTCTGAAGAACTGACTGAACACAAAGGAGGAGAGAGAAATCATCTCAGTTTCAGCAAATGGAAAATAATGGCCAAGACATGGGCCAGCAAATGGGGAACAAGTATAAGTACCACCTGAGGGGAGAAACACTGACAGAGAAGAAAGTGTGTGCATGTGGCCAAAGGAGCAAGTGAGCAAAATATAATCACTATGATTTGGATGCTCAAGACTGTCCTCTTTGTGGGGTGCCTGGGTGGCTCAGTTGTTTAAGCATCCCACTTTTGATTTTGGCTCAGATCATGATCTCAGGGTCATGAGATGGAGCCCTGTGTCAGGCTTCACGCTCACCACAGAATCTGAGATTCTCTCTCTCCCTCTCCTTTTGCTCCCCCTCTCCCCACTGTGCACACACACTCTTTCCTCTAAAATAAGTAAATAAATCTTTCAGGGGGCGTGGGGGGAAGAACTGTCGTGTTCAGGGCCTTGAATCCAGCGAATTCAGTTAGTGCTATCTAAAGATGACAACTCATGGCTTAGCAGCTTCGAGAACTTCTCATCTCTCACAAAAGCTTCTGAATGAGCGTCATAGGCACAAAAATCATGATCCATTATTCTTCTTTTGGGGAATAGCTCTCATTGCAACACTGGAAAGGCCTCACTCTCAAGTGTGGTTAGCCACTGGATCCAGAAACACAATTAAATATGATTATAACTGTACTAAAGAAACAAAAACAACAGACTCAATAAACAGAAGTCTTTACTCATTAGAACAGAAAGATTAGAAGAATATATGCCAAAATATCAATATGGATGGGTCTGTGTCATCATACTATGGCGGGTTTTTCTTGTTCTCTTTCTCTGTACTTTTCTAATTTTTATTTAATGTCTAATTGTTACTTTCAAAACCCTTGGAACGCATTATTTTTAAATATTTTATTATTTAGTTTGGAAATTGTATCATATATACCAAATACAGTTACACCATACAAAGGCTCCCTCCCACCCAGTTCTCCTTCCTAGAGGCAATCATTAATTATCAGTTTCTTGTCTATCACTTCTCAGTTAGTCTATGCATATGCAAACACAGAGATACATATATCCTTTTCTGAGATATGAAGACTAGTGTTCTGTACACATGTTCTGCATCTTGCTCTTTTTCTATTAATGCACACTTTTGCAATCTTTCTGTATCAGAAGGTATACCGCCGCCTCATTCTTTCTGTTATGTTTTGCTTTCAGTGAAGCAATGAATGATTTTCTAAACATTTCTATCTCTGGTTGTCCATGACTCCCTTTCTCTCATTAAAGTAAAAGCAAAACCGGAATCTCGGCAGCCCAAATCTAGACACTGGAGAATGTATACCTTTTCTTCTTGGATCTTCTCCTCAATCCTTTTCGAGGCCATTTCATGGGCCTTGAAGAGGGCAATGGTGCTGGTCTCATCTGGGTCCAGGATGTTCCCATTGTCATCTCTTACTACCAGATCCAACCCAAGCATTCTAGAAAGAAAGGAGTGATTAGCGAGTTCTCCTCATTAAGAACAGACTCTCTTCTGAAGAGTCCCTGGAGGATGCACAGTTAGAAAGCTGGGCGTTGGACCAGTCAAGTTAAGAACAATTCCTTGGCTTTTCTCTTTTGGATTTCTGCCTCCTTTCCTCATAACTTATGGTAGGTAAGTTATGAAAACTCATGGTCATGTTAACCAAACTCAGAGGATATGCAAAGCAATTTGTTCCACAGAACCTCCATAGCAAAGGCAAAACTGGCACTGATTGCGACCAGATTACTCTGACCAATGGCTCTTCCCCTATCTTCTATCACTTGGCATAGGAGGAGTAATGATAGACCAGTCCCCAAATATCTGGGGGCTTTGTCTGATTTCCTTAAAAGTTCAATGTTGAAGACAGTCCTTGATTCAAGACTGTCTTAAAGGCAATCAGTGAAGTAGGTCCTGGCTGTTGGAATCTCATAACCTCAAAGCATGGGCTCTGACTTGAATCTTGGTTTGAATACATGCTAGCACAATGATTCCAGGTAATTTACTTCATTTTGCAAAGCCCTAACTTCCTCATCTGTTAATATCCCCCACCCTCAGAGCTGCTGCGAGAATTTAATGAGATAACACATAAAAAGCACGTAACACAACATCTAGTATATAGTACACTCTCCACAAATGGCAGCTCTTATCGCAGAAACCAGCACAAGAAAAAATCTGTGTTAAGTTGTAGCTCTGAGTGTTTTTTTAAAATATTTTATTTATTTATTCATAAGAGAAACAGAGAGGGAGAGAGGCAGAGACACAAGCAGAGAGAGAAGCAGGCTCCATGCAGGGAGCCTGACGTGGGACTCGATCCCGGGTCTCCAGGATCACACCCTGGGCTGAAGGCAGCGCTAAACCGCTGAACCACCCGGGATGCCCTGTAGCTCTGAGTGTTACATAGGGAAAGTAAGAGCCACATGACCTAGGCATGGCACTATCCCTACCAAGGCTCTTATGCCCGATGTGCACAAAGAAATAGAAAAAAATTTTTGTTTAGTTCCAATAAGTTGGGGACTGTGGTGGAAACAGGATACTGCTATCTGAATACCCAGCGTACATTCCAGGAACCAGCAATTTGGGAGAGTAGGGATGTCCAAACAGCAAGAAAGCTACGGGATAATAGTGAAATATGCCAAGTCTTTGGGAAGAAAGCAAAAATGTCTAATTACCCTCCTCCCTGTTTTATAGCATCTCCATTAACTGATTTAATCTGGCAGATTCCTTTCCATGACAGCCAGATCCACAGGCCACCCAGATGCAGGAGCTATGGGTCTTGCTGGCAGCTCAGAGACTGAGCACTGAGACACTGATGAAGCAGCTTAATTTCTTGAGCTGCTTTTAAAGACTGGAGAGGGAAGGCAGGCTTGTCTGACCCTCAGTGGGACATTAACATCCTATGCTGAAGATCAGAGTCCTCCAGGCCAATGTCATACTGTGACAAGACTCAAAAATACTAGGGCAGCCTACATGCAAGGAGGGAATCTCCTAACCTATCTTAAAGCATGGGTTCTGCTGTCACTTAGACCAGGATTTAAATCTTGGTTTGAATACATGCTAGCAAGATGATTTCAGGTAATTTACTTTATACTTTGACTTATCACACCATGTCTTTGAAGAAATACTCGAGCACATGATTAGCAACCCCTGTGGCTATAGTCCTATGAATGGACAAGTGACACGGGAGGGAACAGTTCATTCTTAACCCTAAGGAGGGAGCATTAAACATGAAATCATCAAGTTTGGGGTTCAAATTTAGACTTCCCCACTTCTGATCTCTGTGACTTGGAAATAAATTACTTAAGCTCACTTGATCTGTTTCTTTAACCATAAAATGAGTTATAATCAAGTAATATATATGAAGGAACATAGGAGATTTCAAATAATGATTGAATATGAATCTTGTATGTTATAGTCACTCTGGATATTTCTGAATATAGTTGCCAGAGTCTATAACATCTAAGTCCATAGGATAATGAGCTGTACTTTTACAGATGTCAGAAGTACATTCAAGAGTCCTGAGGCAAAGGGGGAAGGGGAAAAATCACATATGCACAACTTGAAGAAATTTAGAAAATGAAATGTCAGACAGATCAACAAAACTGAGGAACCAACCCAATCTTTTAAAAGGAGCTGGTCAGGAGAGATGTATCCCAGGCTACCATAAACTGATGAGTGGACTGATTTCCCATTTTCCAAAGGGAATCTATAGATCTGCTTTAGCTAATCAGAAAATTAACAAAGTGATTAACTCTTTCGAGGTTACTGGAGACATAATTGACAGGCTAAGAATATGTTTTACTCTTCTTGTAAATTTGGTTTTTATACACTTCACACAATGGTCCCAGTTAGGGACATGGAGATAAAGACAGAATGAATCTGACGTTGATTTAAAGTTCACTGTCAGAATAAGAACTGTGATCCTTGTAGGCCTCAGAAAATGTGACTTTGGATGCACTGTCCCTTTCAGGCTTGTTTGGCAGCAAAGTCCCATCTTCCCTGATCATCTGATCATCCCTGATGATCTTCTCTGATCACCCTTGACCCAGAGATCCCACACAGGGTCTGGCCTCCACGAGGGGACTGACTGCCAAATTTTTCCAACAAAATTAAATGTCTTCCAATGCAGAAAGAGAGAGCAGTAAGCACCATTCTTTGACAATTCCAAGATGGAAAGCTGATGGCAAGCCATCCTTAGCAGAAATGTGTCCATCTCTTTCCGAGTTCTCGGTGAAATTGTCCCTGGTTTACCTGTTGCCATGATCGATTTTGGCTGTGACCTTTTTCTTGAGCTCTGCCAGTTCGTCCTTGGGGAGTGTTCCAGACAGGATCTGGGACCGCCACTCAATCAGGCTGTACGTCATCTGCTGCAGCTGGCGGAAGAGCGTGACCTTATTGCTCTAGGATGGGAAATTGAGGTGGAGGAAAGAACAAAAAATAAAGGTGTGGAGGATGGAAGGCATCTTTTGACTTGACTCTTACTCTATAAGGTATTGCTTAAGCAAATAATTTCACCATACAATAAGCTGTGTGCTTCAAAGAATTTTTTAAAAAATAGGGATGGCTTTGTTCTAGGCCATTCCCACTCCCTCTTCTATTCCAATTTTAGAATCAGATAAGCCACTAGAGGAGGATGGTAGCTCCTAAGTCATAAGTATATCAAATCATCCATGTACCCTAAGTTCAACCATGGCCCTCCTTTGTTTTAAACCCTCCAGGGAGTTCCTCTGTCCTCCAGAGACAGAAAATCACATTGTAAACCCCATGGGTCCTGCCCACATACCCAATTGCATTTTTTTTCAAAAGATTTTATTTATTAAAAAAAAAGATTTTATTTATTTATTCATGAGAGATACAGAGAGACTCAGAGACATAGGCAGAGGGAGAAGCAGACTCCTCACAGGGAGCCTGATGCTGGACTCGATCCCTAGACCAGGATCATGCCCTAAGCTGAAGGCAGGTGCTCAACCATTGAGCTACCCAGGCATCCCATCCAGCTGCATTTTATACCAATGTCTACCTCAAAAATATATGCTCCTTTCTTGCAAAAGCTGTGTCCATTTCTCTTAAGTGTTCCAGACACTCTCAATATGATACCTCTTCTCCTTGAAACCACTCTTCTCCTCTTCCCTCAAACATCCCCCCATTTTGCACCTCCTCACACACTACAACCTATACCAATCATTAATTCTTACTTCTTTGGTCTCAACTTAGAAGTCTCTTGCTCAAAACCCTAATGATGGGCTGGCTATCCCTCCCATTGTTCCTGGAATTTGCTCCCATTCTGGCACTCAGAACCCAGAGATCATCTTGGCCCATCTGACCCTCTTCTTGGACATAAGCTCCTAGAGGACAGGACAAGGGGCTTGTTCATGCTTGTATCCCTAGGAACTGATATGGAGTAGACGTTCTATAAAATGTACTGCATGAGTGAATTACGGATGGAGAAAGAATTATCATTTCAGAGATAAAGGATAATGGAAAATGAAACGGAGAATATTGTCTTAAAGTCCTCATAAAACTGTAAGACCATCCCAGAAATCATCACACCTACAATAATTAAACTACTATTCCGGGCTTCACTAAGAACTTCTCTATCTGAACCAAACTAACTTATGACCAACTAATTATATGTACCTCTGTCATTTGAAGAGTCAAATATCTGATTTCCAAGCCATTATGACCTTGCCTCTATCTAAATGAGTATATAGTTATATATGTAAATAATATCACTAACATACACAATATTGTTTACATAAATAACATACATCTCATTTTATTCATATAACATAATTTTAAATTGTGACAAGAACCAGAAGGAAAACAAATGGGGGCAATATGATGGGGGAAGGAAGACACGAGATAAAGTCATAATGGAAAACTGTTTTGTGTATCACTTTTGAAACATGTTTTTTAAAAATAAAAACCTGCACAATTCCACTCACCACTTACATACTACAAGATCACTTCTTTTTTATTTATAGGTAAAAATTCATGATATATTTATATAACTAAATATTTTTAAATTATAGGAAATATTATTATATGCTATAAAAATAATGTACCCACACACACACACACACACTCAAAGAAACTGTGGATGGCTATAGAGTGTGTTCTTCTGTGATCTTCTTCTACAACAATCCCTGGGGCAGATTCCCAGGCAAGTTATCGAGTACAATCAAGATACTGAAAATACCCAAGATACTCCTGAACAAAGAGTAAAGGTGGAGCAAAGAGCCCTCAGCCCAGAAGTGGGGACAGGGGGAGACAGCGAAGACTAGCAGAGTGGAATAAAAACCCTAAAAGAAGGTCAATGTTCTGAGTGCACAAAGGAGAGAGTCAAAGAACTCACTTCTATGCTCCATAAACACTACTGATCTGAAAAATACAGACCATGAAACCTGCTTCAAATTTTGTACTGCCTACGTTTTAGGCTTTTAGCATTTTCTGAATTGCCTCTTCCTCATCAGCCAGTCTTTCAAAAAAGCATAAAAACGGGACTTTAAAAGTTCCATTTTTAATAAGCAAAGGTAAAACTGTTTTTTTTTTTTCATGCAGTACTGCATAAAATGTTGCCATCCATTGTCTTTCAATCTGAAAAAGGGAGTGAGAAATTAAGCCCATAAAATTCTGCCTTTCAAAGCTGCTAGGCAGAGAGGGGATCTTCTTTCTTGCAACCCATTTGTCTACTCTTAGGTGTTTTGTTTAAGTGTTTTCTAATTTTAATGAAGATATTAGTCCTCATATTATGGTAAAAAGAGAATGCGGGAGGTGTTGAGACTCAAGGGAGCCTCTCTGAGAGACAGTGCTTTGTTTGTGACACATGGTCACAAGTTCTTGGTCTCAATTATATTAGACACTATCCAAGGCAATTTAATTATTGCCTGTTCATATCATCTTGTTTGCCAAGATCCCCCCATAAAAGAAGGATGAAGACAGCCATTCTTCTCTGACTCACTGTGCCAAATTAATTCTGAATAGACAAGCTGGAACACACCAAAGGAAGCAATTTCCCCAGTTATAGAGGAAATGGATTTTATTGCCACATTTCTAAAATTGTTCTAAGTAGGATGTTCTGTAGTAGCTGGACCCTGATGCTTATGGGTTCCCAGGGAAGCACATGAGGACAGGTGAGGAGAAAATCAAGCACTCCCCAAAAGACCCTGAGTCTCCATCTGTTGTCCCATCATGCCCCCCCTTCCTGTCTTCTTTCCTGAACTCTCCATTGCCCAAGCCTGCCTGTTCCAGAGCACCTTCTCTATTATCATTAATCCCCACTTTTTTTTTGCACTAGTAGCTATGGGTCACATAATTTAAGAGGGCAGAGAATTTATTTAATAGTCCCTTTGATCCTCTCTGCAAAAGTCAGCACAGCCCTGGGAACAGAAGAGCAACTCAAAAACAAATTCTGACAGTTCACATGTAAAACTCCACTCTGGTCTCAGTTTCAGTTACAGCTGCATGAAAGAGAGAGAGTAAAGGCATTCCTGTACCTGCCTAGAATTTCTCCCTCTTTTCCTCTTGGAAATCTTGAAGGTCTTGCTTTTTACATTTCTATTCTGAATGGCTCTCTCTCTCTCTCTCTAAGAATTTCTAGAGATAAAAAAACAAAGTCACAAGAAAAAAGCTTTGCCTTCAGCAGTGGCCACGAGGGGTACAGAAGGCCTCCACTGAGTATTTCAGAAATTCGAGAGACCACTGGGACGATGGCACCAGCACCACTTCCCTGGGTGTCAGAAAACCTGGACTGTATTTGTCATTTTCTCAAAGGAGGCAGAAGACAGTCAAAAGACTTTTCTCTGGTCCTGTCTCCATCTGCAAAGGAGTATTTCCTCTGCTCGCCAACCTCTTTTCTTGCGTGCAGATTTTGATTTAGAGGTAAAAGGCTATGACAGAAAGTATGGGGACTGGGTCTCTATCTCTAATTCTATCATTTGGGGACTGGGTCTCTATCTCTAATTCTATCATTACCTTGCTAAACGACTTTGGGGAAATCATTCCCTCTGAGATACATCCATCTGGAAAACAAAGGAACTGGGTCAGAGACCCATTCCCCAGGATAAGCAAGCGTCCCTGAGTCTAGGCGGAGACATTAAACTTAATTACTCCTGCAAGCAACTTCCTGATTAACTCTATCTGACTGACCATCTCACTCCCAACGTGCTTACATGCTCGGGGTGGCTCCATATCAAATTTCACCTGTAGAGAGCTCTCTGCAGGGACTCTCCTGTCTTTCTGTAACTCTGGGGGTCCTGGTTCCTGGGTGCCCTCCTGCCATGCTGACTCCAAACTCTGGGAGAAAGGGAATCCATGTGGCCCTGGCCCCTCTTCCTCTCCATTCCTTTCAGTGCATCTTCTCCCTGCCAGAAAAAGGCTTTGCCTGACTAGCAAACGGCTTCATTTTTGAAGGAAAGATTCCAGTAAGACACTCTTTGCCTCAGGAAGTAGCACAAGAAATCCTGAGAGGCAGGCAAACAAGACAGAGTAAAACCAAACTGGAAAAACAGCCAAAGCACACCCCCTGCCCTGTCCCGGTCACTGCCGAGTCTCATCTTGTGTCTCATGAGAGCCAGGCCCCAGCCGGGCTTGCAACTCACAGATGGAATGCCCTGACAACGAGACCAAGTTTTCTATGGGAATTTTCTGTCCCTGGTAATAAGCAATCAGATGCTGGTTTCCAACCATGAGACTAGCTTAATTACACTTCAGAGCATATGCTCCAGCAGCCAGTAATAACCACCAGTTCAAAAAGATTAGACTTGAGTAGCTTTAATCTGCACGGCTATGCAATGATGGGAAGAAAGGCGATTCATTGTGTCTGGCAAGTTCCCCACCCCCACCTCCGTTAGGGGCACTTTCTCCCCTCCAGATTTTTATACAACTACAGACCAGCTCAAGGTCTTATTGTACCCATGAATTTTAAATGAGAGAAGATCAGGGGCAACTGGGTGGCTCAGTCAGTTGGGCGTCTGACTCTTGGTTTTAGCTCAGGTCATGATCTCAGGGTCCTGGGATCAAGCCTCACATGGGGCTCCCTGCTCCATGGGGAATCTGCTTCTCCCGCTCCGTTGTCCCTCCGCCATCTCTCTCTCAAATAAATAGATCTTTTATTAAAAAAAATAAATAAATGTGGGGCACCTGGGTGTCTCAGTGGTTGAGCATCTGCCTTTGGCTCAGGGTGTGATCCGATCAAGTCCTGCATTGGGCTCCTCACAGGGAGCTTGCTTCTCCCTCTGCCTACGTCTCTGCCTCTCTCTGTGTGTCCATCATGAATAACATAAACAAAATCTTTTAGATAAACAAATAAATATGAGAAACCAGTCTGTTCTATGAACTATATTTTAGCAATTACATTCACTTGATTCAACAATACATATTAATCACCTTCTATACCTGGCTTGTTATGTTTCTCTTTTTTGTAAGGAAAAAGGATTAGATTTAGTCTCTCCAAATTACATGGACAAAACAGCCTGGCTGACCAAAACTCACCAAACCATTTCTCCAATTGGAAAGTGGGGAACCACACTGAGCTAAGTCTCGGGGTGAAAGGTTCTAGAGTATGTTTAACATCAGCAAATATCTCCATATTTCCAGCACACTCCCACTTTCAAAAATGGTCATCCCTCTGTCCTCACAAATACATCCTAACTTGTCAGTTTTCAAGTCCTTATTATTGGTTGAGAAAAATACATTATGACGTGGGATGTAGATCCGTGCTTATTCAAAAGGTGTAGCCAGGTTGTTATTGAGAAGGGAAATCTGGGTATTACATCAGTCCAATCAGTCTAAATCAACACCTCTCCAGCTGGCGGAACTCACGTGGAACAAGGGAGATGTGCTGCTCAAAAGGAAAGGAGGCCAGGGTTCAGCTCACTGGATCTACTTTCCCAAGCTAGGGAGAACACATGATCCTGAGTGGCAGCAAAGAATAAGGTGCAGAATACTTACAAACCACTGGTGGATGGCACTTAAATTCACACAGAGCCCGAAGGGGCCCCCCTGTCAGCCCTGAGCTGGAGGATGCACTGTATGATGACTTCGGGGCAGAGTTCCACAGTAGGATCTAGTTCTCCTAACATGTCCCATCATTCGTGAGCTCTTTCATGAAGCAGTGATGTAAGGGCATTGTCAGGGGCTGTCACATTTTGATGACAAAGCACCAGGTACTGTCCTGGAAGTTTTATACAGATTATCTTTCTAAATCCTTAACAGCAAATGTGCAAAGCATATATAATATATAATTACCATTTTAGGTGAGGAAAATACAACGTAGGTGTCAAAGGACTTGTCTCAGGCTATAGAATCAGCTAGTGGCATACCCTGGACCCAAATACCTGCCTTCAGGATCTGAGTTCTTTCTGTTTTAGTTTTTAGTAACTATTACTGGGTTTGCTAATTTTTTTTTCTGAATATAAAAATACATACCAAGTAAGAGAGTAAGCCAGAATTTAAGAACTGGCTGTCTGTCTGACCCCAGTGTCCACAATCTTGTCATTTCACCAGGTGACCACCACTTCACTGTTTCCCCCTTCCCAAATCAACCAGTGAAAACACGCCCACTAAACCAGTTCCAAATGAGAAACAGCAGCATAGACAAAGCCAGAAACTGTTGTGAATTCGCACCCTGCATTGGCAGGCTTCCCCTTTCTTTGCTGGAATGATCCATGCCTCCCAGATCTGAGCCTGTGGACTAAGGAGGCTCACTATCTGTGCTGAGAAACACTCAGCGAAGTTATTGAGTGCTCAAGGTCACTCCGCCTAAGATGATAACACAAGGCAAAGGAAGTGGCCTTGGATGGGGGTGGGCAGGGGGCACACACAAGGGAGCTTCAGAGACTCTGAGTTAGATCAGAGGGATGCCAAGTCAAGGCTGCCCAGAGGGAGGACATCCAAAGCAGCTACTGTTTCAAGTTAAGACAGCAGCAAGAATGCCATGTGAAGAGTCCTGGATGTTCGATCTGCACAATGACTTCACAGCCATCACCTCTCTTCATGCTCTCACAACCGCAGGGAGTCAACAAGGCAGATTTTACATAGCTTTCACACAGGGCCAGAATCCAGAAGATGCTTGGAAACATCAAGTGACTTGCTCAGGACGACAGAGCTAGTTAGGGCAGGGCCTGGATGAGAAACCAAGCTTCTGAATTTCTAGTCCAGTGTTTATTCCCTATAGCCTGCTTCCTCCCAAAAGCATAAAGCCAACATCACCAGGAAAAACAATTATATGGGACAAAATAATACTAACAGAACAAAGAGGAAGAGAAGACACATGGGCTTTGTCATCATTTCTTTTTCTGCTTTGGATGAGTGGGTTCTCCTCTCTTCAGCATAAGGAACTCCTCTCTCCTTTAAAACTTATTTGTGGTTGGGGCACCTGAGTGGCTCAGTGGTTGAGTGTGTCTGCCTTTGGCTCAGGTAATGATCCCAGGGTCCTAGGATCAAGTCCCACATCGGGTTCCCCACAGGAAGTCTGCTTCTCCCTCTCCCTATGTCTCTGCCTCTCTCATGAATGAGTGAATGAATGAATGAGTGAATAAATAAAATCTTAAAAACATATTTGTGGTTATTTCACAAAGTTACAGTATGGCTACTAAAAATAAATCACAGCTATCCAAATGTCTTTCCTGTCTAGAATAATTACCTGTGTCTACATGGCTGGGCTTACACTGGTTAGTGGATAGCATTTTCCTCTCACATAAGACTCTGGGTCTACTACATAAATTTCTTATGAGCAGGGACTGAAAAGGAGAGAACTAGTAAATGTGTTGTAGAGAACTGTGGAGGTTCTAAGACTCCACAAGCATCTTGAAAGATATCAAACAGGAGGTGCTTGGGTGGCTTAGTCTGGTAAGCATCCAACTCTTGATTTCAGCTTAGGTCGTGATCTCAGGGTTGTATAATCAAGCCCTGCTTGAGATTTTCTCTAGCTCCTTCTCCCTCTGCCCCTTTCCTGCTTGTGTGCACATGCATGTTCTCTCTGTCCCTCTCAAAAAAAAAAAAAAAAAAAAAAAAGGTATCAAACAGAACACCTGGTCTCACAATCTGAGGGAGGAAATGCAAGAAACACAAGTACTGATATAGATTAGTAAAATCTATGTTCATCTTTATGCAAACCGAAAGGACTTACAGAATCAGAAAGCAAAAACACTGATAAAATTGTGGGGGAGGGGCGTGAAAAACTACAGATTTGGGGTCCTTTTACCTTTTACCCAGTGAAGCACAATATTTGAGGTTTGCTACTTTGATGTAAATTTTTGAGAAAGAAGTTCAGAAATTCTGCCTGAAGTGAACTGTCAATATTTTAGGAAAGAACAGGAAGACAAGAGAGAAAGCCGTGATTAATAATGAACCCATTTTAAGTAGATTTTTTAAAATAAATAAGTATGTATCAAAAGCAGAAGCAGATTGCTGAGCCATATCAATTGATTAAGATTTCCACAATGAATGTCTTTTTGACATTTACAGCAGCTATCAGACATTTTTTAAATATTCACAATTACCACAATGATTATTTGATTAGATGTCAAAATTAAGATGGGAAATGCGCTTGCCCCCTCACAGAGAAGATGGAGGTCCATCCGTCCATCCTTCCTTCCGTCCTTCCTTCTTTCCTTCCATCCTTCTTTGTTTCCTTCCTTCCTTCCCTCCTTCATTCCTTCCTTCTCTGCTTCTTTCTTTCTTGCTAAGACCCCATTTCTGCTATTAAATAGTGAAATGCCCATATAGGAAATCTTCACAGTGGGCTTGCCCACATCTAACTCTTAAGAAATTTTGGAAGCCCAAAATCATGAATCAGGCTTCCTCTTCCCTGGCTGACTTCTCATTTCCATCAATAACATGGCACAATCACCTGTGAACATGTGGATGACACAGTAATGAAGTGAGCACAAGAGCTGTGTCTTAACAAGAAGAAAAGTCTATCTCATTCATATTCTTCACTCTCCAACATTACCACTTTAAAAATCTCATTTCCCAGTACTTAACTCTTGGATACGTTTCACCACTCATCAATTTCCAGAGAGAATACATTAAGGAAGTTCCCTGTGTATGTGCACTCCTCATTTATCAGACTTGTTGCAACCGCCACTAACCAATCAATTAACCAGAACCAGAGAGTGCTTTCAACAGACGTACCAGATGATCGATGTAGGCCAAAGGGCTTAAAACAGCATGTCAGTCCTCCCAGAGCTGGGAGCTTGTGATTTAAGAACTTACAGGTAGCTCTCCCCTCAATTACACATAAAGAGATCAAAAGAGCACTTGCATTACAAGGCAGTGTGCCCCAAGGGTCAAATGATGGGCTCAGCAGTAAGAGCTCCTATGGTCCAGAAGGAAACGTTATGGATTGGTATGTTTAGAAGCTACATGATGAGGAAGAAAGAACCTGAATTAGGCCTTGAAAGATGGGCAGGCAGAGAAAAATCCTGTGCTTTTCCACCAAAGGGATTGGTGATTGCTGCTGCTGTGATCCATCATGGGTAACAACGGCTCATGGAACAGGATGGAAATGAAATCATATGTTAGCTCTTAGAAGTTATGCTAGAATGAGCTTCTGATTACTGTTTTTGGTACTATGGGTCTAGAGGGAGGTGTCATTCATAAGTTATTAAGACTGGCTTGTGAGAGTTCAAATGAAGAATCAACACATGACTGAACAAAAACCCAGATAAACAAAATCACATAAAGGAAAGAGAATGACTTCCAGGCCATGGGGTCTAGTCTACTCTGTCACTGCACTCATTATGCATTGAATGAGAAAATATATCTTCTTCTGGTCAGCAGAGGAAGATGCTTACAGAGGCAAGGCCTAGTGATGCTTATGTACCTCCAGGTCTCCAGGAAAGAGGGAACATTAGAAAAAGATGTTTGTGCATTCCAGTGTCAAGGAAAGAGCTTCCTAGTGTGCACATTGCTGCCAGGGGACTTGGAGCACTCCTGACCTCTTGCAAGAGAACAGCCCCCAGTGTTTTCAGTCAGATGATATTAAAGGCCAGATCTACCTTATCTTAACTGCCAGCCTACACACAACTTGTGATGATGGTTCATCATGGAGAGAATGTGCTGGTTTCTGTGAAATTTCCCACTGATTTGGGGTGTCTTATAGCATTCTGAGGTCAAACCATTGTTGCAAGAAATAGTCACCTTGAGTTGGCCTTGGAAAGAAAGACTCTTTAGGCGGTGGCTCATTAAAGCCACTCAGGTTGCAGTCTGTAAGGACACTGACCAAAGTGGGAGTCCTCATGCGGCTAGCCAATGAAACACTGTCAAGTTCCTATCCACCAGAATACACGTCAAGACTAGGAGCTAGTCCCATCATTTCTTCCACCATCCCTAGGTCACCAATGCCCCTAACTCCAGGACAGTGAGAATGTGCTGGTTATCAGCCACTGTACAGTCCAGCTAACACACACCCTATTCCACACACAGAGCCCAAACATTGCTGACACCTTGCAGCAGGACAGACAGGCCAGGAGCCCAGAAATAAGATTACCAGCTTCAAGACCCAGGGGAAAGCTCACCACATAGAGTTTGCGCCAGATGACGGCCCATTCTCGCAGTGTTGACGTGAGCTCCTGCACCAGTGGAAGCTCACCAGGAATCACAGTCTCATTTTGCCTAAGGAGAACAACCAGACAGATCTCATGTTACTCCCGGTGGATCATCCCTGCTTTGCTTGACAGGGGTCATATTCTCTATGGCTCAAAGATAGGTGTCAGGCTGGTCTGGCTGGAAATAAAACACACCCCTTGTGGGGAAATTTGTTGAGCAGACTCTATTATACCTAAGCACCTGAGAAAAGAAGGGACTTAGCAATACAGCTCTCAAAATGAATGGTTCCTGCAATGGAACAGGCCTTGGCCCAGCCTGGACCACACCATGTTGCGTCTCTACTGGAGACTGACTCTACTGAGCTGGGCTGGCTTCAGTGACTCCTAGGGATGGAAGCCAAAATCCAGTATTTTAGCTGGTCCTGCCAAGCAGCCATTTCATTAGGGAGGGTGAGTGGAGAAGTGTGCATGGCACGAGGGTCGTGGGGCTGGTGATCTCACAAGGACCTTTGAGAAGGAGAGTTAAGAGCAAGTAAACAAATAGGAAACAGAGGTAGGATTGCCAGACTTAACTAAGACTACATGATGCCCAGTTAAGTTTGCATTTCAGATAGAATAAAATAATTTTTTAGTGTAAACATGATGCATTAAATACCTAGGACATATTTACTGTAAACAATTACTTGTTGTTATCTGAATTTCGAACTTAACTGAGCACCCTGTATTTTTATCTGACAACCCTCATTAGTGGGAATATGCTTTCCTACATGCCCTTCCACCAGCATGGCGGCAGCTCATGACAACAGAGGCTGCTCAGAAATGGTCCACAGGAAAGAAGATTCTCTAGGAGGGGGGGACACCTGGTTATCTTGGTTCTGCTACTGAAGGGCTGTGTGAATTTGGGCCTGTCTTTATGTCTTGTCTATAAAGTGTGGGTGCAGAACTTAAAACTGGAGAATGTTCTTTGCTGCTTTGAGTCTGTGTGACTCTGATCCTTCCACTCTTTATCAGCCCTGGGATTCCAGTCCTGCTCCGGGCTCTCCTTCCCTCCTTAATTCTCCTGCCCTTGGGCTCACCAACCCAGCAGCCTCTTTCTCTCACCTCAGGCTGTGTCTTACTCCTCCTCAGCCACCACAGAGGCAGTACTTTCCAGGACAAATGGTAAGGTGGATGAGAAATTAGAATATCCAAAACTTACTGGATTTTATCTGCAGAGCATCTTCACACACAGTATTTCCCCTAATTTCACATGGAGCTCACAACTGATGCAGGGCTCGATTTACTTCCTCCAATTTGTATTGGCAAAGTCCAAGGTGCAGTAAGACTAACTGCCTGGTCTAAGCTCCAGAGCTGATCACTGCAAGATACAGCTTGCTCATCTCTACCCCAAGGTGGCCAAATTGGGGGTTCTCAGAGATCTTACAGCAAAAGAATGCCAGACATGCATGTGTGCACACATGTGCAGGCACATACTCAGTGAACAGATAGTGCAAAAGGAAGGCAAAGGCCCTCCATTCATTCATTGTCTGTCTATATTATTCTGGTGAAGGATGCCAGAGAGGAGCAATTATAAACGAAGGAATCATATCAGGAAAAAATTTTTATTCACTTCTCTCTCTTGTGAGAGGTGCAACTGACAGAGATAAGAGAAATAAAGCCCCTGAGAGACTCTTCAATGATCATATGATGCCTTCACCGGTTTTTAGGAGTCTTCCTGGGACTGGAACTTACCCTCGGTCTTCCACGGTTGCCTCCTTCAAATGGATATACGTTTCAGGGAAAATACCCTACAAGAGAAGAACATCGGTTATATGGCCATACAAATCTCGGGGTAAAGAGCACAAATGGCATCAAGAATGAATGAAGAGGAGACAGGGTACCAGGATAGTTGCTAGACTGTGCAGTCAGGCTCGCAGGACCTATCACCCTAACTGAGCCTAAATGAAAGTATGGCTGGAAAGACAGAAATTAAGATCGGGATTCCCAACGCATGGGAGAAACACTCTGTAAGCGGGCAGGCAAATGTGTCTGCGTCAGCTCAGAGCTGCAATAATGATAAGGAGTTCCACAGCGAGCTCCTAAAACCCTCCAGATCCTACATGCCATGAACTGTTGCCCTGAAAGGGTTTCACATAATTAGTGACATGAAGGACTATGTACTTAGTGGCCCATAAAATGACAGTGATTTTCTGAAACAGTCCCTTCTCAGCACTTTCACTTAAGCCAAATGCACCCCCAATTAATTAGTACTAGTTATCTGGTTATTTTTAGCATTTCCCAGTCTCAAATTGCTCTCCATTCTACAGTCTTAAGAGGTGAGTCTGTATCACTGGTGTGACACTGCCCATGGGAGAATAAACACCCAAGGAGGGCCTAAGAGAGGGACTGGAAACCAGTCGGTAGAAACTGAAGAAGTGAAGATCAGATGGAACCAACAGAAAGCAAGTCATGGATCTGAGTTTTCCAAAATGCCAACGGCTTCTGTTGTTCAACTGCGCAATACACTCATCAATAAATAGAGAAACTGCCATCTGGAAAAGGCATTGCTGTTTTTGGGAACTTAGCCTGCTAGGCCAGTAGAGGTAGAAGTGCCTCACCCTGTACCTGTGAAAGTTAGTGCGACCCTGTGGACACCCTGTGTTGGGGGGGGAGGGTGGGCACAGACATGGGAGAAGAATATCTTCCTACCTGGGGGACATGGTCAAAGATGGGTGTGTGTACCCAGTGATCCTTAATCCATTCAAAGGCAGAAAACTAGTTAATTTCTACTGGGGTCAGTCTTGTGTTTGGTTGTGTGTGCTATACTTATCTAATACTCTCCTTTCTCCATTTTAGCCCTTTGCCAATACAACAGGAAACTAAGAAAATCTGAGCTTGAGCTGCTCCCAGCTTTGGTGATGACAGGGTAGATCCTGCCACTGCTTGAGTCAAAAGCAAAATGACCATCCTTTCCTGCCAGGCAGGAAGAACAAACAAACAAAAAAAGTATATTACCTTCCCCTCCTCACTCTGAGAAAGGGGTATGCATGGGGGTATATAAGAAAGTACTATGCTAATCTGTTATTGATAAGACCCAAAACACACACAAAGGTAAGCTGACACTGACTTCCTTCATTACAGGGGCAGGATTCAAAGTGATTTTGGAAAACTGATCAAACAGTTAAAGATTCAATGTACATGGAATTCCTTTGGGACCTAATTTCTGATATTCTGAAGCTCCAGATCTGTCCTTAGTGTATCTAAGGAAATTGGGTGAACTTTTTTCTTCTGTCCTTTTTTTTTAAGATTTTATTTATTTATTCATGAAAGACACAGAGAGAGAGAGAGAAAGAGAGAGAGAGAGAGAGAGAGAGAGAGAGAGAGAGAGAGAGGCAGCAACACAGGCAGAGGGAGAAGCAGACTCCATGCAGGGAGCCTGATGTGGGACTCGATCCCCGGGACCTCCAGGATTACGCCCTGGGCTGAAAGCAGGCGCTAAACCTCTGAGCCACCCAGGGATTCCCTCTTCTATCTTTTAAGCTGAGGTAAATGTCTTGTTGACTGCCATCCTGGTAGAGAACCAGATTCGACGATGAACTACTTAAAGCAGTAGTTATAAGGAACCACATTTGGAGGTTAAAATAAGGTAACACTGCTTATCCCAGGGAATATCCTTGAAGATTTTTCTCATCAAGAAGGTAAAGGGCCGATTAAAATTTTTGTGCATTCATAATCTGATGACTGGTCTTCTACTAATAATTGGGAGAAATCCAAGATAGAAGCATCTGAAATATAAACATCTTAGGTTGTTACATCTAAGCAGATTACATTATACTGAACATATAGACATGATGACTTTCATTTTAAGAGAATATTTATTTTGTTGCATTACTGCTCTGTTATTTGTAGGCACCATTCTCCCATGACAGCACATGTCCACTTATATCCATTTAATTGCTCTGGTAAATCTGAGCCTTGTAGAATTTTTCCAATGCCATTTGACACACAGAAAGGCAGGATAAACCTGGGTGATATATTACTAATTTATAGCCTATCTCAATTTTGATTTTCCTTTCTCAATGCAATCTACTCACTTGAGAAAAAAAAAATAAACCAATGATTTTCTAGATATTGCCCTTATCCACAATTTCACAATCCTGCCAGGATCAATAATCAGTTTCTGCAAAGCTCCTGGCATCTTCAATTCCTAAAACCACTAGCTCATTTTATCACCACTCTAAATGGCTTTGTCTGCTGATAAATGACACCAAAAATTTCCATTAAAAGAATAGGCCTTTCAAATAGCTCCTCCCCCAAAGACCAGCAGACACAAGAAAACAGCATTAAGAGAGCATTTCAAATAGGCTGGATCTCTTAATGAAAGGGTGTCAAAAGCTGAACATAATTCATGATGATTGAATTTGAATTCCCTTGATTTTTCTGGGAGCTCTTCACCAGGAAGATATTGCAACTTAAAAATCAACAAGTAAATGCACCGTCCTTGTTTGTACAATCATTTCATTGAATTACAAAGTCGAATTATCAAGAACTAAAAGAAGCTCCTCCTGAAACAATTCTTCTTAAGGGTGAGATTTAAAGTTTAAATAAGGGTTTTAAGAAGATAAAAACAAAAAAATTAAAAACATACCCAGAACATGTCATTTACACCCTAGCAGAGCACTCTATTTCCTTTTCAAAGTCAACAACAAGGGCACAAGGTGGATAGATATTGATCTGTTAGGGTATCACAGGACACCTTAGAAACTGAGGTATTCTATGTGCAAAAAGGATCCTTACATACTATAAGCCCTCTGAAAGGGAAAAGTGTGGTCTGGGACCTTGTTTCAACATGATTCACAATCGCCAGTAAAAATCAAGAATTGTGTTTGTTCTTTTAGTTCATGTGATCTTATCTGAGAATGGGTTTTTGTTCATTTTGTTAAGGTCTTTTTTTTTTTTTTTTTTGAAGATGGGGAAGTATTCTTGCTCTTTAATAAATTCAGAACTTCAAAATGGTTAACTCCAATCATGCTTTGAAATAACTATCATTCCTATAATTATCAGTCAAAGAAACACGGATTGGGCTAAATCCAAACCAAGAAGTAGGAGTATCTCTAAACTACAGACAAGGATCCTGAAAGAAAGAAAGGCTTTAGTTTTCTTTACACTCTCATTCATGACAAAATGTCCCTGTCCTGGGTCCCTACTTAAGGCCTGGAGAAATTAAAGTCAGCAAGAGATTAAATGAAAATAGTTAAGTTGAAAACGAAAACATGTGGCCCAGGAATCTAACTGTGGGCAGAAAAATTCAGCATTAGAATTTGGGGAGGGATAAAAGGACAGATTGTGAGAGTTGACACATTATAAGCAAACACTCCTCTATTTTGGAAGATTATTAAATCGTCAACATTAACAAAATTGTGTCTGTGTATATATGTGTAAATGTACAAACAGTGAGTGTGACATCAGAGCCAAATATATGGAAAGCCTGATCCAAACAGTGCTGGTTCCTAATGACTACAATCTTGTAAAACGGTGTTTCTCTAGGCCTTGAGCTCTTCTGAAGTTGTGTGCTCAGATTACTTATATCTCATTCCACATGTGAAAAATAACAACTGTGGTTATTTTTTTTTCACATGCTTCCTGATAAATTCTAAAATGTTTCTTGGACCTCTCTCCTAATTAGCTTTTTTGCATGTGAACTAACTGTGAAATACTATGGTCCTATCAATGTTGCTCTTTCAAAACAAAGTGCTGACATGCATTGCTGCCCCAGAGTGCAGTGTCAAAGAAAAAGCACTGACCTGACCTAAAATTAACCAAGGGGGGTATTAACGTTACTAATAGATTTTCTTTAGCTTGATGATGAGTAGTTTTGGCACTGGGTATAGGAACCTGCTAGGGTCAGTATTTTTCAAAGTCTCTGACCATGATGAGATACATTTTCATGGCAACCAAATACTTAACTATACTTAAAATACAATTTAAAATACATTTAAAAAATATGTACCTCACACAAAAGTTTCATAAAACAGTAGTTTTCATGGCATTCCATTTTCTTTTCTACTTTTTAGAGTTTTGGGTTTTGGACAATGTTGGTTAATAATACACTATGTTGATCTCATGATGTATTATTTGGAGTCATGAAGTTCACAGTTTCAAAACTACTACTCTGGCTTATCCATTTTTTAATAAAGGGTAGAGTCAAGTACAAATGGGAGATGCTTTAGTTCTGGGTTATTAGCACTGTAGCTCATGGACAAAGAAGCAGCATGGGAACCCCCTGAAGGAGACAGCCAACCTAATAATGTCATTGTATCACCACCCTGCTTAGCTTGAGGGACAGAGAGCAAGAAGCCTACAAGGGCCCTAGCTAGTGTGTGAATTCACCTCTGGCCTTTATCCTTAAGTTGCCTGGTGGGAAATGCAATCAATGGGATTTGTTCTATTTTACTTAAACACTGAAGTCAGAGAATTTGTTTTCAGATCTAAAGAATAAGCCATCACAGAAAACACAAACTAGAGCTAGAGGCAGCGATGAGCAGAAAATGGGATTAGGTAACATAATCCAAAAGTGGCAGACAGATCCAAATTTAAAAATTAAATGTTAAACCATACCTTTTTAGATTTGTTCTGGAGGGTATATCCTCTGTACCAACCTGTTGGGGAATAAGAAAACATAATCTTTTATGTTATCTGATATATTTATATTAATAAAAATATTAGCAATATACATCCTCAAATTCTATTGGAATACTGGGATGTAATCCAAGAGGCAACTACTTAGAATGTGTACATTTTGGTTTATTACATCAAAATCTAAATCTATTTTAGAGCTTTATTCTATTTACAGATAAAGGATTTAAAATTCACATAGAAACATGCCTCATCTCTGCTCCTTTGGAGAAAGGAAGAATAACAACAACAAAAACAAGACAGAAGACTGCTCAACTTCTTAAATTTAAAAAAAAAAAAAAACTTCTTAAATTTTTGCTATTTTATTTATTTATGATAGTCACAGAGAGAGAGAGAGAGAGGCAGAGACACAGGCAGAGGGAGAAGCAGGCTCCATGCACCGGGAGCCCGATGTGGGATTCGATCCCAGGTCTCCAGGATCGTGCCCTGGGCCAAAGGCAGGCGCCAAACCGCTGCGCCACCCAGGGATCCCTGCTCAACTTCTTAATACCTAACACCTTACAGTCATTCAGTAAGCATTTTTGCGTGAATGAAGGTCTTTCAACCATGTATATACACTCTACAAGTCACCCTATACTATTAAAATACTTTAAAATAATTTACGTAGTCTCTCTCTTATCTCAATTCTCAGGTGAAGAACCACTGTTCTGGAACAGTCTTAAACTGAAATGGCAAATCTTACATATATAAATATTTGCACCTAAAAAAGTTGAAACAAACAAACAATAAAAGACCGTTTTAAACAATTCTTGGCAATGCTATTCATACCCCAATAATAAAAAAAAAAAATTGCTGGCCTGATGAGGCTTTAAATAAAGCCTTTAACTTCTTTATAAAAATTTCAATAAATACACATACTCCTATGGATGCTTTTCTACCCTCTATCTGGTAAAGAGAGTTAACAACTTATCCATAAACAGATAACTTATATTAAATATATACTGAATACCTACTAGAAGTAACTGACTACAATGATTTTCCTCATTCCCCATGTCCATCAGGCATCAAGTTGGTCATGTTGCTTAAACAAACCTGGTTGTGGGTGGTACATATGTTGTAAAGCAGCCACATACACAGAGTAAGTAGATGCAAACTGTTAATAAAACTTTAGGCATCTGCCAATAGGGTTCTAGAACTGTCTTGTAAGTTGTTCTACACGAAATCATCCAGAAAAAAAGACACACAATATATTCTGGATATATTCTATATTACCCAAAAAGGTTGAATTTACCTTAAGCATAAATTTAATAATATTTTATAAAGTTTTATACTGTCAGTATTCAAAATTTAAAGAGTTTTGCTATTTTTTTTACAGGAAAGAATTAGGGTACTATTCTGTGAAATCATTATAGGTTTATATCAAAGCCCACAGTTGAGAAAAAGATACATGAACAGGAAACACTGCTCCCAATTTTGGATGCCAAAGTGTACAAGAGAGCCAAGTATAAGAAGAAAACCAAGCTAAACATCACTGGTAGGTTCTGCTGCCTCAGGAAGGTGCCTTTGCTTGAATGAATAGCTTTTGGCTCAACCTGGGGCGGGGGAAGGGCATGAAAGCTGAGAAACAATGATCTCTTCCAAGCAGTTTTCATCTCCCTGTGTCCTACAAAACCAAGATGTAACAGTTTGGACTTTGCTCCACTGTCAGAGAGGAATTTCTCTGTACTTCTGTAAACAGTATTTTTGGGCAGCCATTCATCACAGAATTATGCTTTTGAAACCTGTCATTTTTGAGAAATTTTTTTTCTTTTTTACCTCCTAAGTCTTCTCTAGGATTGTGGTTTGAGTATAACCCCTGTCTAAAGGCACAAAATTACCACACTGAATTTGTAGAATGTTCATTTTGCTTGGCATTAGGTAGTAGCAGAATAGTGTCTATCTCTGGAGCTTTAATCATACACTGTCAGGAACCCATAAATTCAATTGCTAATAACTGCAAGGGATACAAGCAAGAAGGTGGTTTTCCAACTGATCCTCATATTTAAAACAGGATAATTATAGTTAAATATGTATGCTTCTAAGGCTTCCAAATGCATCACGATGCAAAGAGACAGTGAAGGTTCTATCAAACAAGCATAATCAATAAGTAGTATGAAGTGGTGGGAATCTTGGATGCTTTTGAAAATTAGTAGATTCTTAAAATGAAGAGAATGGTAGGGGATGGTGAACTCAGAGGGCCAGTCTTACCTAGATTTAGGTGAAATGTCAGTCTCAAAGAGTGAGTTTGCAAGCCGATAGATATCTAGAACAGATTGGTGGTCGCCAGAGATAAGAGTGTGCAGATGAGGGCGACATGGGTGAAGGGAATGAAAAGGTACAAACTTCAAGTTATAAAATAATGAAGTCTCAGGGATATAATCTACAGCATGGCAACCATAGTCAATAATTCTGTGTTGCATATTTAAAAGTTGATAAGACAATAAGTCTTATTATTACAATATATAGATATAAATGTTATCAATATAAAATATTAATATATTACAAGGAAAAATAATTTTGTAACCATGCATGCTAATATATGTTAACTAGGCTTATTATGATGAACATTTTGCAATAAACATAAATATGGAATCACTGGGGCGTCTGGGTGGCTCAGTCAGTTAAGTGGCTACTTTCTGCTCAGGTCATGATCTCAGGGTACTGGGATCAAGTCCCCCATTGGGATTCCTGCTCAGTGGGGAATCTGCTTCTCCCTCTCCCTCTGCTCCCCCTGCCCATGCATTCTTTCTCTTTCTCACTCCCAATGAAATAAAATCTTTTTCTAAAACAAAAACAAAAACAAAAAGCAAATATTGAATTATTATGTTGTACACCTGAAACTAATAAAATGTTGTACTTCAATCATACCTAAAGAAAACAGAAGGGTAGAGGAGTGGAAAGAGTTTATAGCAACCATGGTGAACATCAAAAGTGATTCTAAGCTAAGGGTGGCTCTTCCATTTGGGAAACCAGCCATTTCTGTTTCCCTGGGACTGGACCAATTCAGAATAAAAATCTCTCCCGTCTGAAATGAAAATATCTGAGAGTTCCTAATTCCATTGCCACAGCTGCTTCCTTTATCTGGTTTCTTAGATCATCTCCATCAGTTAAGATTCTGGCATCTGCTCCATGTCATTTCACCTGCCAGATTATCTCTTGCTAAGGCACCCTTTCTGGCTCCTATACAACAGGGCCCTTTACTTGGTTTTTCTCCCTGCTACATGGAATCACTCAATAAATATTTATTAAACACTAGTCTGATCACCATGGTGTAGGAGAGAGCAAAGGTTATCATGAAGACTACTCTCATACAAAATATAACAATACAGAAATAAGGGGATTTCAGATAATGGCAGTACTAAGTAAGAAGCGTTTGGCAGAAAATGACCAGTAACATGGGACATTATTTTAGATCAGGTAATCAAGGAAAGGCCACTCCTAGGATCTGAATGGAACCAGTCATTAAAGGAGAAAAGGCAATAAGATGGTGGTCTGAGGGAGGCATAATTCTCAACCCTGGCTGCTCATTAGATTTACCAGGGAACTTTTAAAAATACTGATGCCTGAGCCACATCTCAAATATTCCAATTTAATTGGACTCAGGTGGGACCCAAGCTTAGTGCTTCTGAAAAGATCCCATGGTGATATTGATATGCAGCCAGGATTGATTACTGGAGATATTACATGCCATGGAGGAACTTTGTTTGTATTCTAAGCACAATGGGAAGCCATTGGAATTCTGAATGACATCATGCCTCATGCTTTTAAAAGATCAGAAGATCAGGCTGGCTGCTATGTAAGAATGGATTGGGACAGGGAGGGGGGGCACCTGGGTGGCTCAGTGGTTTAGCATCTGCCTTAGGCTCAGGGCGTGATCGCAGGGTCCTGGGATTGATTCACACATCAGACTCCCCATGGGGAGCCTGCTTCCCCCTCTGCCTATATCTCTGTTCTCTCTGTGTTCCTCTCATGAATAAATAAATAAAATCTTTAGGAAAAAAAATAATGGATTGCAGGAGATGAGACATAGCAGAAAGAGGAACAGTGGGAAGAAGACTAGGAGGTAAAGCAAAAATGGGGAGAGATGAAAAGATGCTGGACACATTTTGCATCAATAAGAGTCGCTCATGAGTTAGCTGGGAATAGGCAAATATTCAAGGGCACTCAGATCTTGGGTTTAATTAAGCAAATGAGTGGCCAGAATTAATTCTTTGGGATAGAAAGACTGAACAAAGGAAAGCACTGGGGCACAGGAGACAGAATCAAGAGGTATATCTTGGCCCTTCTGCTTCCCTTCTTGAACAACTGAGCCCTGAGGCATTAGGTGGGACTGGGCAATTTAGGCATTTGCAAGGAGAGGACATCCACACAGCAGGCCAGATTGGCATGACATGTCAGAGCCAGGCAGAACAAGGTGGGCATGCATGGGGTAAGGGGTCTGCAGGAAGAGGGTGAAGAGAAGGGCATCCACACCCATGAACTGGGCATGAGGAACGGCAGACTGACATGAGCTATGAGAGAGAGAACTGACTGAGGAGGACATCCATGTAGAAGCTGTGGTATGAAGGCAGAGATTGGTTGAGGAACTGATGAATTAAGGAAATGTATTAATGCTGGAAGCCATGTTTCTGACTGTCACAAAAGGGAGTTACAAGAAAGGGAAAAAACTAGAATTCTAGAACTCTTTCTTATATGCTAGACTGGACTTCAAGGGACCCATGTGTACACATGACTCCTAAAATAGGCCAACAGGTCAAAATTAACGGATGTGTTCATCTGTATTTATACATGCATGCACATTATTCCTGGCTTTGCTGATGCCTACTGGTTCTTATTTTCTTGACCCTGAGAGAGATGATGGAGAACTCAGAAAAGCAGCTCTGTAACTGGCCTGGAGAGCAACCAGTCCAAGACAAAGCAGGAAGGCAGAGGACTCCATGAAGAACAAATCCAAGAAAATAACTGTAACTGTGAAATTATCTCATTTGTCTGAACATATGAGAAGGAGGTAAACACTTCTGTCAGAAAGTCTGGATACAAAAAAGAAGTAGGTCCACAGAGAACCAAGAAAAGAAGAATTAACACCTCTAGAAAAACATTATTCAAGATAGGAAACAGAATTAAGGTACATTCCACAGCATCTCCTGCTTATACTACATAGACTCAGTAATCTAAATAACTTTAAAAAAATTATGATGTATCTCTACTGGGAGGTCTCTATTAGACACAGACAGGTATATGTGTGGGTGGTGGGAACTAAACAAGAGCTAAATCCTTTTCTTCCATAAATGAAAATGGAAATATCAAGTAATAGAAGCATGATTCTTTCAAATTGAAAAAGCATATAACAAAAAAAGGGCTGAAAGAGTTGAAAGTGGAATCAGAAACCCAAGAGAGGTGGGAAGAGACTGCTGTTTATCATGATAAACTTGATAGAAATGAGTTGACCTTTAAAATGACATGCATCTATGACAATGATGAATTTGAAAACTATGAAAAAAATTACAGCTAATGAGTCCTGGTAAACCAGGACTAGGAAAGGCAAAATTATACAGAAAGAAAACATATCAAGGCTCAGGGTGGCGTGAGGTTGATAGAGAACATGGAAGAATTTTCAGGGGGCTGATAGAATTTTTCCCTATCTTGTGGTGGCATTTCATGATTCCGTGCATTTGTCAAACCTGTACACTACTACATAGGGAGAATTCAACTCAATGTAAACAATATATATATATTTAAATGAGATACTACTCTACTCCCATTCTGCCTTATGGGGACATGGCTAAAGTTGGGATGCCTGGGTGGCTCAGTGGTTTAGTGTTTGCCTTTGGCTCAGGGCATGATCCCGGGGTCCTGGGATCGAGTCCCACATCGGGCTGCATGGAGCCTGCTTCTCCCTCTGCCTATGTCTCTGCCTCTCTCTCTCTGCATCTGTCATGAATGAATGAATGAATAAATAAATAAATAATAAAAATCTTAACAAAAACAAAACAAATGGCTAAAGTTAAAAAGATGTACTCTACCGAGAGTTGTTACAGATATGGGCAATTAGAATTGTCTAACATCGTCTGTAGCTTCACATAAGATTAAACATACGTGCACTATATGTTAACTAACAAAATTTAAATTATAAACCAAACCAAAACAAAAACTACCAAAAAAAACCCCACATACACATAACCTATGAATTAGCAATATCCCCACTTCTAGGTATGCACCCAAGATAAGTAAAAACTTACATCCATAAAAGTGCTTTACAAGAATGTGTATTGAACCTTTATTATTAAGAGCCAAAAACTGGAACCCATCAAAATGTCCATCTGGGCAGCCTGGATGGCTCAGCAGTTTAGCGCCACCTTCAACCCAGGGTCTGATCCTGGAGTCCCGGGATTGAGTCCCACGTTGAGCTCCCTGCATGGAGCCTGCTTCTCCCTCTGCCTGTGTCTCTGCCTCTCTGTCTCTCTCTGTGTCTCTCATGAATAAATAAATAAAATCTTTTTAAAAAACTCAAAATGTCCATCAATAGGAGTATGGACAAACTGTGGTATAATCACATAATAGGGTATTACTCAGTGATGAAAAGGAAGGAACTACTGTCATAAGCAACATTATTGATGAACCTAAAAAACATTACATGGAATGAAAGAACCCAAACAGACATGCATAATTCCATTTATATAAAGTTGAAGAGCAAGAAACCAAATGCATGGTGACCTCCCCTGGAGCAGTGGCTGCTTTTTGGAGTGGGAATCTGGGGTGTAGAATAATGCAATGGGGAGCTTTTTGGGGCAAGGGAAATGTTCTGTATCTTGACTGGAGTATTAGGTACATGGGGTGTACTTATCTGTCAAAATTCATTTAACTGAACACTGAAGATGAGTGTATTTTACTGTACATAAATTTTACTGCAATTTTTAAAAGCCATACAAAACTTTACACTATCATTTTTTTAAAAAAGGTTTTATTTATTCATGAGAGACAGAGAGACACAGGCAAAGGGAGAAGCAGGCTCCATGCAGGGATCCTGACATGGGACTCGATCCTGGGTCTCCAGAATCAGGCCCTGGGTTGAAGGTGGCGCTAAACCACTGAGCCACCTGGACTGCCCAACTTTACACTATCAAGTGAGCATTACCAAGTAAGCACTTCAAGGTGATACAGAATTCCATGATAGTGACATTGCTCAAAAACTACTCAGTATTTCTGTCTGAGAGTGCCTCTGAAACTGGCGTGAGCCATGTGTGAAAAATTGCAGGACATTTATCCATCATTTTCACTTTTTATTGTGCTTCCTTAAGACATTATCCATCTTCACTCCTTACTTTATGCTCCCAGGCTAATCTGAACAAATTTTATTATTTTCAAAAGTTCAATCACAGAGAGATTTACTCATTCAATAGAGAGAAGCCAAGAGAGCAAGACACAGGATGTCTCCATCCTTCCAAGTCTTGCTTTATAATGGGGAAGAAAAAAACAGGTACATAAGCACCTAGCAAATAAACAAAGTGGAGAGTAATGAGGGAGAGAGATGAGTCGGGGTGGGGAGACTTCAGAAAGTGTGGTTAGGCTCTTGAAGGAGCTACGGAGCCAAGGACTTATATCACTAATGTGGTCATTCATTTATTATACATAAAAACACTCACTGAACAACAGCGGGCCAGACATCGCCTTCAATGAGGAAGGAAATAGATCCATAAACAAATAATTGAATCCAAAGGACTTCTAATGGGAAGACTCAAAGACACTGGCACACAAAGGAAGAATTATGAATGTGCTAAAGACTCCAAAGGCAATTACTGAGGGGGACTCAAGACTGTCTGAACCATGATAGCATTGTTTAGATGTAGAACTCAAGGAGAGTTCTGTAAAATCTCTCATTTTGCAGTCCCACAATAAATTCAGCTCACCACCCAGAACAATAAACAATTTTTGTGTTGTAAAATTTACAGAAAATTTACTACTTTAACCATTGTTACATGGTCATTTTGGTGGCATTAAAGTCATTCACAGTATTGTGATACAGTTGACCTCCCAGGAATGAAAGGCAAGAAACAGGGAACCACTGTTTACATACCTCCCCACATAGGGGAAGGGAAGGGATGGAGAGGATCTACAGAGGAAGAGCAGGTGCCAGATCCTGTTGTTTTTCCTTTCAGTGTAACTGGTCTGGTAGTTAATTAGGCCAAGGTCAGAGGTCCAATCCCCCTGTGGGCCAGGTAAACCTGTTTGGTTCCTCTGGCTGGTTTCTGTGGCCAAAGCCTGCCCTCCCATCCCCAAGCGAATGTCCCCCAAAGAGATGGCTGACGTCCCTCCAGGAAAGCTGTTGAGCAGGATCAGCTGGGTGCACACTCCTCAGAGGACAGACAGAAACAGCTCAGCTGTTGGATCCTTGTTTTCCAACTGTGGGATGTTTACTTACCAAATGCACTGGGCAGCTCACTGGTGTTTTGCTTTGTTTAGTTTAATTTAAATTCAATTAATTAACATAAAGTGCATTATTGGTTTCAGAGGTAGAGTTCAGTGATTCATCACTTTTTTTTTTTGATTCATTAGTCTTATATAACAACCAGTGCTCATTACATCACATGCCCTCAATGCTCATCACCCAGTTACCCCATCCCCTCACTCCCTCCCCTCCCCAGCAACCTTGTTTATTTCCTAGAATTTTTTTTTAAGATTTTCTTTATTCATAAGAGACACAGAGAGAGGCAGAGACATAGGCAGAGGGAGAAGCAGACTCCCTATAGGGTGTTTGATGCGGGACTCGATCCCAGAACCCCGGATCATGACCTGAGCCACCCAGGTACTCCGAATTAAGAGTCTCTTATGGTTTGTCTCCCTCTCTGATTTCATCTTGTTTTATTTCTCCCTCCCTTCCCTTATGCACCTCTATTTTGTTTCTTAAGTTACACATATAAGTAAAATCATGTAATTGTCTTTCTCTGATTTATTTATTTAGCTTAGCATTATACCCTCTAGTTCCAACCATGTCATTTCAAATGGCAAGATTTTATTTTTCTGATGGCTGAGTATTATTCCATTGTGTATATATACCACATCTTCTTTATCTATTCACCTGTCAGTAGATAGCTGAGCTCTTTCCATAGTTTGACTACTATAGACGTTGCTGCTATAAACACTGGGGTATAGGTGTCCCTTTAGATCACTACATTTGTACCTTGGGGGTAAATACCCAGTAGTGCAATTGTTGGGTCATAAGGTAGCTTTATTTTTAACTTTTTGAGGAACCTCCCTACCTTTTTCCAGAGTGGCTGCACCAGCTTACATTCCTACCAGAGTCACTGGTGCTTTTGAAAATAAGAGGCAGAAAGGATAAGGATGCAAAGACAGTAAAAGATGATTCTATTATTTTCTACCTTTTTGGGAAACAAATCCATTTTCCCAGTTAAACATTTTAGCTCAGTTTTGTGCCGTTACGGCACGTAGATAGATGTTACAGGTATGAGCTCCAAAGGAACTCAGATTTCCCTGAAATCTAACACCCTTACTTAAAAAAAGAGGAAACACAGGCAAGGAATTTGAAAGGTGGTGCCAAGTCCCCAAGTGGCTTACTATCTAAGCTGGGAACGCAAACACAGGGCTCCACTGCCTGGCTCATCACTATTTGCCTTCCACCACCTGCCTCCATGGCCATGCAGTGAATGGGATACTTGCTCAAGGCTATTGCCTCTCATGGGAAGGAAGTTTGCCCATAGAATCCAACCAATATAAAATACCCATGCATGCAAGCATGCCAAGTAAGTGAAAAAGAAAAAGATGCAGTTTCCATCTTTTATTTCTTCAGTGAACAGGAAAGAGGCCTGTCTTTGCGGTGCCTGGAATATAGCAGACAAGCCACAAACTTTAAATAACTTCATCAGTGAGAAAGAGGAGGAGGTCCTGTGAGCTGGTGGTAATGGACAGAACAGATCATGCAAGGACTGTACAATAAAATCTGCACCTCCAAGATACGATCTGACAGCAAGGTCCCAGAGACCCTTCTCTCCCCCTGGGGTCCCACACCCAGTGGGCAAAAGCTGGGAGGGGCCCAAGCACTGGCCTGGAGGCTGGAATGTCCAGAGAGGTGGCACTGCTCCTTATGAAGAGGATTCCTCTGAAATGAACAGGCTGGTTCTTTGCTCACCCGCTCTGTGGGACTCCATTTCTCCAACTGCTCAAGTAATTAAGGCTTTCGTGTCTTCAATTTCCTTCCACAAAAACATTCTACATTTTTCCCCATCTTGTTACCACCTAACTCCATAGCTAAAAGTGCTAAAGTTTCTCCTGGTTGCCTACAAGAGATGGTAATGTCAGAGACTTCTCCTTTCCACCAGCAAACACCTCCTGAGACAGGCGGCAGGACCGGGTCCAGGGTGGGGGTGGGGGCAGTGCAGTCACAGTTGGCAGAATGGAGAGATGACATATCCAAATGTCCACTGCGAAAGGAGGAAATGTCTCTTGGCTTCAGACACCCGGAAGCTCAGTGACAAGGGAGAAATAAAATTTCCTCTAGTCTAATCAACATCATCACTCTGATTTGCCAAGTGCCGTTCTATTTGCTGGATGCAGCTTTTTCCTTCTTCTTCTTCCTTTTTTTTTTTTAAAAAAAAAAATTAATCCTGCCAGCAGTTAGTCCTCTTGCTCATGGTTCTAATTGCCCTCCTCTGGGATGCATTTCTCTGGCTTATTCAACTAGCTCAAGAAAGCTGAAATGACAGGATACAATATATAGTTTCGCTGCAGTGCACCATTAGACTGGTTTTAACATCAACACCAATTTGCAAGATGGACAAGAGAGGGATGCAGGTTTGCAAGTTGAGGAATCAATCAAGCAAGATACACTTAAGGGGGTACGTTTTTATAAAGACCTATGGTAGGCTCTGAGGAGCCTCCAGAAGTTTGAGAGTATAAACCCAACCCCTGATCTCAAACAATTTCTAATCTAATGGCTGAATGGGACAGAGATGCAGGTGAGAGAAGACAACTTGCACAGCTAGTTAACTGGGGATTTCTGGAAGTGCAGGCTGCTGGTGACCATCTAAGCCTCCTGAGGAGGACATCACAGTAAAAGGCACATGTACAGGTGGTCTTACTTTCTGAAGGGGAACTGGAGGCCCCAGTAAGACAGGAAACATCCTGGGCCACAGCGCTGGAAACATGTGTGCCCTAGTTCAGAGCATGAGCTGGGTGAAATGAGCAGTGCACTGCATGGGACACTGTGCCATCCCGAGGCTCCTTTAGTCTGGGTCACTGAGGAACCTGCTTCAAGTTGAAAGAGCAAAGCTCTTTACCGACTTTAAAAGTGAACCATTGGGCTCCACTCTGAGAACCCAGACAGAGGCAAGGAGATGTGGTCAGGGCTGTGACAACATCACTGTGGCAGAAACGGAGGTGGAGCCCCATAGTGGTGACGGCAGTAAGAGTCCAGGTATCAAAAGATGAGCAGTAAGGGCACAAATGTGAACCGAATGGGACCTTTGGGGACTGTGAAAGAGTCAAAGTCCACTGGGTCCAATTCGGATGCCTTCTTTATTTGCTAACCCAAGCAGGAGGGCACAATCAGGAACACCAGTTATATGCTCAGTGCCACAAACATACAGGGACGGAGACTTTCCCCCTCTCTGACCTACCTGCCACATCTAAGAGGGTTGGACACACTGTTGTAACAGTGGCTCAGCCCCTCAGTAATTTTGATCTGGAGTGCGTGGGCTAGGGGAAGAGCACCCACATCTCTGGGTGGGGGAGATGACTGTGCGATGCTCCCCTGGAACAGATATGCCTACCTGTTCAGAGAAAACTGGCTCTTGAAAGCAGGTGGAAGAGAAAGGTGGTGGTGGGGGGTATGCAGATGAGGCAGGTAGGCACTAGGGATGCTGGGGGCCCAAGTGCACAGTGGGCTTGGAGAGCAGTGAGAAGTCCACTTGGCCACAGTGGCAAGCAAGTGTGGGAGAGCCGTGGGGGGAAGGAAGTTCAGAAAGAACTCACTCCAATACTGGCACATTTGGGGTGATGGTTGGTGAACTTGTCTGACAGCGACTTAAAAAGCAAAAGAACCTCACCTGCTTTGAAAAACTATAGGTTAGGTCCGAAATAGAAGTGTCATTTCCTCTAAGGCCTCATAATGTGCAAAGAACACTCTACTTGGATTCCAGAGGGCCATGGTGAGAATCACAGCTCTACCATTTAATAGCGTGTGCCGTTTCAAGTTTCTTAACCTATTTTCACATTTACTAAACGAGCATCAGTAACTCTGGTCTCTCATGACTGTAAGAGCTACGATTCAGCACATGAAAGCCCTTAGCTCAATGCCTGGCACACAGAGCAGAGTAAAATGCCAGACAAATTTGGAACCAAGGGTACCAGTGACATAATCCAGGGACTAACTCCCACTTCTAGGGCCATCGTCTGGTTCCTGCACTAATGATAGTAGAATAAAAGTTCTCTTATCTTTGTTTTCTGAGGAATGTTGTCTGTGCTCCCTGGAAGAAGGAGGAGCACCTCTCTAAATTATTCTCTAGTTACTGACAACAAACAAAGCTGAAGCATATGTAAGGCAGCTGGGATACCAGGCTAGGGGGAAGTGTTACTCCAGGAACTGTAGTGCCTGATAAGACATACTTTTATTTTTTAAGAGAAGAAGAAAAACCATAGAAAAGATGACTTCAAAGGAAAGGTAACAAGACAACAATAGAAGAAACAGCTCAGGTGACAGAAAAACCATATGACGATGGCTAGGATAATTGAGACAATAATGCTAAGTTACTCAGGGCCTGAGCAGATACTGAATGCAGCCAAATAGGAACTCTAAAGTTACCAAAATAGTGTCTTCCAAGGCCTGGTTTGACATTCAGGGGGCAATGAATATGACAGGAAGAATCATCAAAACACCCGCCCTCTTCCATTCCATCAATTCCAACTACAGTAAAAGACTCTCCAATCTTCATCGGTGAGCACTAAACAAGTATTCCAGGATAGGAATTCAATGTTGATCGCTCTGGACATTTAGAAGATGGACTGAAGTTCTTGGTACAGTCATTGAAAATCTTATATTGCTGTTGTCAAAATTAAGTGCACACATATTTAATATCGCTCTGATGACACATGCTGGGGACCCACACACAGAACTTAAGGGTGAGACTAACCATCTAACAAGCATCCTTCCTATCTTGCCCTGGTCACAGCTCCATGCAGCGTGGTTATACATGGAGCCGAAGCCAAGAAAAGAACTACAGTTCTCATGTGCTTCTTAGACTGACTGGTGGCATTTAGGTTTCTCAGGCAGCATGTCTTCTACAATGCTTTATATTGAATGACTTGCTGCCACAGGTTGAATACAATGGGACACTCCAGTACAGAGTGAGTACTTATGATGCCCAAGTCCCCTTATATGCTTTTTGAGATCATAAATTGCTCTCATATTACTAGAAGCAAAAAAGAAGGATACATGAATCTTCTCTTTCCAGATATGAGCAAGAGGAGAAATATCCTATTCTTTGCCCTCAATCTTAAACTTCTCTCTAGGGCTCTCCCCTGACACGAATCCTTCACCGAGTCTACCTAGCCCCACAACAGTCTGATGTGCCCTGTTTCCCAATGGGGAGAAGATACCTAAGGCATTTTCGATAAAAGTTATACACCAAATAATGTGAATGGCCCAGCATTTAGAGATGTGGAGGGAGCCATGAGTGGTTATGTGTACACGCGGGATAGAAGGAGCCTAACCACTACTTTGCCACCTTCTTGACACCTTGATCCCACCGAGATCCCTAGGAGACCAAAATTTATGGGACATCGAAAGTTCCCAAGAACATTCCTCCAGAGCATCCCCCAAAATGTCTTTGCTTTCAGGCTGAGCTTGCCTCCTCAGGTGCATGGGCAGCTGTTGAAATGGGCCAACTCCAAGCGCCAGTTCGTGATAAAGTAACTAAATAAAAGCACTACTCAGAAAAATGTTCTGACCCCAATCCTAGAAGATCCCATGTAAGCCTAATGGACAAATCACAGAAATTTTAAGGATGGCATTTTAGAAGCACACAAATGTATTCTCAAAAGGAAGAATAAGAAAAGCCATTCTCCTTTTGGTAAGATTAAATCTGGGATGAGACTTCTCACCGGCTCTACTTTTTAATTAGTTTTTCTGTAAACATACTCCTGCTGCCACTCATCTTTTGAAAAACACATCTCGGGAACATATGTCCCCAGTAGTAGTAGCTGACAAGCAGTTCTTAAGGCAAAGGTCAAACAGATGTGGGAAATGACCGGCACACTCAACAAAATGCCACATGGCCTCATTTGCTTTCCAGGCTGGTGCCAAAATGTTCACACACAGTCCGTATCATAAAATCCAAGCTGTTGGGCTCACTACCATTGATGTTTGTGAAAGGCAGTTGTTTTTTTAATAACTAGGACATGGTGAGACTATGGATTCTGAATTATACTAAACTTTTCAATGATCTTGATGGGTGGGGTAACAAAAGTAAATGAAAGTTACAAACACATCAAAATGCCTTATTTCAGCTTACACTCAGTAAAACTTTATACATGCTATTAAGAACTGATTTTTAAAAATTAATTCTCATTTTCTTTGCTTCTCACTCACCTATTACCATGGGGTATGGCTGACCGAAAAGAGAAGGAAAAGAAAAAAGGTATGATAAAGGAATGTCAAGGCTACCCAGCTTGGTAACTGTTGTACAGAGCAGTAGAATATGACTGTCCATCCTCTTGATTCAGATGTTCTGAAAAAGAGTTCAGTAAGACCTCACTTTGTCAGACAGTCCAAGGCAGGTCCAATTAGCATATCTCAGAAAGATGATTCAGTCTCTGCTGGAAACAAGTTCAAGAGCACTCTCTCCTTTTTTAGGCTTCTGTTACAAAGTTTTGTCAACCACGGAGTCAAAATTCAGTGCCATGTAACTCTACATATCTGACATAATGCTGCCTTCTATACTTGCTCACAGAAAAGCCTACTTTGTAAAGATAAGATTCAAGATATGTACAGCTCAAGTCATAACCCATATTACTTTTTTATTATAAGGGGATGGGTTTCTAGATTATAGTGCATTTTAAAACTGGCCTAATTCTATCTAGAAGAAATAACATGGGTATATTAGGGACCTCCTATATACACACAAATGCTTCTTTCTATTTCAACTTTTCAAGATCGTCTGTTTCCTCTGGTTCCAATGCAATCATTTGTGCTATCCTTTGGGTCCTCACATATTATAGTAAAACTGTACAAAGCTTTATGCTGTGCCTGCTTCTGTAGAGTTTGGAACGCCTTTGAGACATTATCTCATTTTGTTAAGGCCAATTGTGTTATGCTTACCCCCAGAAATCACTGCTAACACCAGCGACCCTCTCTCTTGAGCTTGTGAGTGGTTTATGGAGCTGAAAACGAGTTAACCAATGGATATGAATCAAACACAGGAAACCAGTACCCATGGGTGGAACAACAGACCCTGGGCATTAAATCACTTATGAGTAAAATCCAGTTAATCACAGGAGAGGAGAGCTTAATGGTAACAAGAATGCTGCAACCTTGTTTTTTCAAAGCACCTTCATTTAATCACTTTCAATTCAAAAACTGGCCCAATTTTAGAGGCAAATGACCATGTCACAAAAAGAGTTTAAGTGTCCTACCCAGGATGGTCTCTATCTAGATAGAGACAAAAATCATCTGATCTAAAGTAGTCTTTCTGCCTCATCTCTCCTCTCCCTGTCCATCACTCATGTCTTCTTCTGGTCCTGGTATATAACACCAGACTTTTTTCCTCATAGCACTTCTGAGTATCTGAATTGTTTTGTTTACTGACTTTGTTCACTTGTTTTTGTTATCCCTCAAATGAAAACCCTATGAGAACAGGAATTTTACTGTTTTGTCTCTCAAGTGACCTCACTGCCTAGAACATCTCTTGTACTCAATAAATATAGCTGGCACATAATAAGAGCATAATACTTGCTCAGTCAGTGTTTTTGAATAAATGACCACATCTGGAATCTCCAGGTAGCAGTGATTTTTTTTAGCCATGCCCATGGACCTGGGGTGGAAAAGAACAACTCTAGATGGGGAACAGCTGCCTCACTACCAAATCCCTTGCCTGGTTAAAGAAGCAAACATATAGCAATGACAACAGGGCAGGGTAGTGCCAAAGGTGAAGAAAGGCAAGGGCACCTGCTTCAGCCCTTGAGGATTTTTATTCCCTGAAAAAGTCTCTGAAGGAAAATTCTTAGGGGCCTATGAAAGATGACGAGTATATAGCTTCTCAATCAATTCTACTTTCCTACCCCTATTTTGGGTAACAAATGAAGTTCAACGGCAAAGTGACAGAAAGAAATGAGTGATAAGTGATAGTAGCTCACTCATTTGGGCTAGTTTGGAGGCAAAACTCAAGTAATCTGGCAGTTCCCCAAAAGGTTAAACATAAAAGCTATTATATGACCCAGCAATTCCAGTCTGAGGAACATACCAATGAGAAAAGAAAACATATGTCCACACAGAAACTTGTACATAGATGTTTATAGTAGCATAATTCAGAAGAGGTTAAAAGCATAAACAACCCAACTGTCCATCAACTAATGAATGGATAAATAAAATGTGATATATGCATACAATAAATTTTACTCAGCCATGAAAAGATAGGAAATACTGATACATGCTGTAATGACGATGAACCTTGAAAACATCACTTTAAGTAGAAGAAGCTAATCACAAAGGACTACATATTATATGATCCCATTTACATAAAATGTCTAGACTAGGCAAATCTATAGAGACAGAAATTAGGTTGGTGGTTGCTCAGGGCTGGGGGATAATGACCACCAAATGGGCACAAGGCTTCCTTCTAGGATAATGAAAATGTTCTGAAAGTAGGTAGTGGTGATGATTGCCCAACTCGGTGAATGGTGCACTTTGTAAATAACCACTGAATTGTATAGTTTAAATGGGCAAATTGCATGGTATTTGAAATAGATCTCAATGAAGCTGTTATTAAAGACGAAAGCAAAAAACTCATGCAATAACCAAATCCTTCTGCAGTCTGCAAAGGGTGCGGAAATGTTGGAGCCTCCTGTGTTTCTCTCATGGAAGGAAAAGAACAGCTCTGCCTATAATATCTGGGGTTTTGTGGAGGTGACCCCTATACCCCACTTCCTCCTCCCATTAGCTTGCCCTGCTCCAATGGGCTTGGTCTCATATTTTATCTCCACTCATTTAACAGACTTCTGCAGAACACCTACTATATGCCAGGTGCTGTGCTAGACACTGGCCCTGAAATGTAAGAGGAGCAGGCTTTACCTTCAAGGAGCTACCACTTTCATAATTATTCATCTGACCACAGAGCAGGAAACAGCAAAAGGAAGAGTCCTAAGTGGTATTCTGTAGTGGGTTGTGGGCAGAAAAGAATTTTCCGTATCTGGGCTCCAGAAAGGTAGACTCATGTCCACACCGGAAAAAGCGCACACTGGTCTGGTATGTGAATATATCTCAAAGGCGGGGTGGGGCGGAGTGTGCAGTGGGGAGCCCTGGGAGCTAAATCCAACAGGAAGCTGGAAGTCACAAAACCCCTAAGGCCATGAAATAGTACCAGCATTAGCCTTAAATTCCATCTGGCAGTACTTTGGATGTTTCCTTTTTTTTTTTTTTTTTTTTTAAAGGAAAAGGAGATGAGGGAGGAGTGAGAGAACTCAAATTATTACTCAGGATTTCCACTGTGTTTAATGTTTGCAAATTACTCTTGCCCTCACTTAGTCCTGAACTGCCTGAAATAATAAAGGAATTTGAGAACCCAGCCAAGAACTCAAAGTACTTAGGAGATATAAGAACGTATCACTGCATCTGGCAAAGCAGGCATTATTTAAAAAAATTAATCTCATAAAATAAGCACTATATAAAAACTTAATCCAATATAATAATCTCTGTAAAGCTGACAGGCCACTTGGTGGTGGTAAATGAACTCTGTAAATTCATGTTCTAAGTTGGCCTATTCATAACTTGACACATGTCAGTTTTGCCAGGCATTGACGTCCTTTTTTGACATGAAAGAGTCCTATGGCACAGCATGTATTTTATGGTAGCAATTAACAAAAAACACCAGCTTCTTGCTGTCAGGACTAGAGCATCAGGATCATCATATTCAAGATGCAGGATTGATAAAGTGGCAGGTTTTTGAGTGACTGTCTATCAGCTGGGCCAGCACCAGCAAGCAGAGCACTGCAGGAGCTGCAAAATGCTAGGAGCACTGTGGCTTGTCCTGGACTCAAGCTCCAGAGGGTACTTCAAATGGATGTTTTTGTGCGCCTGTGATTACATTTATATTTAACAAAGCTTGGTGACCACCTCAGCTTGCTACCTTTAGGAATGCTCATTGGTTAACTGGGAGACTACTCAGTAAAGCACAGAAAGTATGTAAATATAAAATGATCATTGATATGAATCCTATATGGACAAAGTGCTTCAATTAGCTATTTTGAAAAATGCTGGGGTCACATAAAGATAGAAAAAGAATTTTGAAAATGTATTCAAAAGACATCACCTACTTGATTTCCAGTCAACTCTCCACTCTTCCCTCCTACACTCCACAGTACACTCATAAAAGCTTGACAACACACATACATACATGTACACATACTGAAAATCTAACATGGTAAAGTGGGAATTACCAGGTCGAGATCTGAAAAAGACCAAAACTCAGCAAGATGAGATCAGCATCTAAGGCTGCTCTCTTCTTGAGACATCTGCTGAATTAAGAAAAGTTTCCTGAATGGCTGAGCAGCATTTCTGATGGCCTGGTGGGTTCATGAGAAAAAAAAAAAAATGGGGTTCTGAACTGTTAATAAGTTGGCTGTAACTTCAAACTAGACTATGGAAAAAATCATTACTATAGACAAAAGTAACGGTAAAAGATTTAATAAGCAGGAATTAAAAGTCCAAATTGCTTAATATAATAATTTTAAAGTTGTATGCACCTAAAAATAGGTCTGAGAATATATAAAGCAAAAAACCTCAATTGCTATAAATCATCATCACTGACCTAAACTGCAAGTATGATGGAAGATTTAACATGGCTCTCTCAGTGATGGAAAATGCAGAAAAACATGAACATACAGCAAATTTGAAAAAAAAAATGATGGAGAAATCAGGATCTATCATCTATAGAACTTTCACCTCATGATCCTAATACACACTCTTTTCAAGCCCATATGGAAAAGTAACAGAAATTGAACATACACCTTTCATCTATACAATACAAAAATGTATGCCCATAGACACTAGATAGAACAGATTAATCTGGCTCCTGATAAAGAGGTATGACCTTGTAAGGTTTGAGAGCTCTGTGGTTTCAATAAGCAAAGGAGCCCTGAGATGAGATGATAAATTGTCCCTTGTGTCTCAGAGACTTAGGAACTACATGGAATTAATGATGGGCTGGACCTGAGATGGTAAGGATAAAAACAGGAAAGAGAGAGTAGAGTGCGAAGAGTCTCCACAGCCCTCTCTCTCTTCTCCCTGCCCCTGGGAGTTGCATGATTATACTTTGAGTTGTGTGGAAGGAAGAAACAAACCTTGACCCTCTATCTAAAAACAAAGGGAAGCAGCAGGAATAACAGTCTTCTATGCAATTGGGCAGAATGAGTTAGTTTTTCTGTGGCCAAACCCTGCTACCTCTTCTCCTGGCTTCACATCTCTTCTTCCTCATCCTAGGAATCCATATTAGGTTCTTGATGACCACCTTTGCCATTTCATCATCACAGACATTTACATGGGTGAGGGGGCATGCAGATCCTGAAAATCTAGAGATCCTGATTCTAACAAGACTTACCCTATGAGAAAAGTCGGCCTACCTCCCACCTCATTCCTGCCTCAATCTTCAGAGAGAATAAATGGACCCTAAAAATTGGTCTTTACTTTGATCTTCAACTTCAGTGGCCTGGATACATGTTTGTTGTACCCTAGGTATTTGAATTAGAAATGTGGATATGTGGAGCAGTCCTGTTAGGAACCAGAGAGCTTGAGTTGGAGCTAAAAGCTTGGGGTAGGGTGGGATGTGGTGGGATCAGACATGACCTGTGTCTCAGACGAATCAGAAGTCCTGACTACTACCCTATAGCACACAAACAGGGTAACTGGAACCACCTCCCTAGCCCAACCTAGTTGCAGGAAATATACTAGTGGGCTTTCTGGATCTGCTGTGGCCCTGACCTAATTCTGTGAAAGAATCTCAGCAACACCAGTAGGTCTCTCCCTCATTTCTCCCCCAATCTGGCAACATTTAGTGCTGAGTAGAAAGCTAGTTAATCAGCAGTGTTTCCCTTGCACGACAGCCAATCTGGTGTTCCACATTGCTCCTCCCAAGCCAGCACTGTGTCGGATCCTTCTGCGTCAAGCACCTAGCATTCAACTACTCACAGACTTTAAATTCTTGTGTCTGGGCATGTGTGCACACACGTATTCAACTGGCTGTTTTGAAATCACCCCCAGTACAAAATTGTATAACCTAAAGCACTTCCTGGGTTTTCACTAGCACCACTTCAGGAAGTAAAGCATGTTGATGTTTGCTCAAAGTGCCTTATTAATAAGTAACCTCTGTCATTCTTCCCTTTCCCTGTCTGGCAGAAGGCCATCCAGACTTACCCTCATACATCTCCAGGATGTGAACCGTATCTCCAATCTGCAAGGAGAGCTCCACATCTTGAGAGGCATTGTAGTTGTAGATCGCTGCAAATGAGAAACATGGGGGAAATGACATCAGTGGCAGTTAAAATACAAGTCACTAAACAACACATTCAGTGGTTAATGAATTACTGATTTAACAAATAGCCCTCTATTTTCATGCTTTTGTGTGAATCACCCACTGCAAAGCGGAGATATCCTCCTAAACCCCCATTACTGGTATGTTACTGTCATTCTTCCACCCAACAAAAACTGGTTGGTTGCCTATTGCATATTATGTTAGAGACCAGTGATGGTGACAAAACTCACAGACATGGTCTCTGTCCCAGAGAATTTTTAATAGTCTAGTAGAGGAAGGAGGATTTTAAATGTATAATATTACAGAAACAACTACTTCATTTAAATTGTAGCAAGAATTATGAAAGAAAAAAACCAGGCTACAATGAGAATATGCTGTGAGGTTCTTTTAGGTCAGTCCCCTTGTTTATCAGACAATAGCCAATCTACAACACCACTGAGCTTATGATCTCTAAGACACAGAATGAGCCATCCCTGGCTTGCCTGACACAATAATTGGGAGTTAATTGTGAGTCCCATCTACTTGGTAGGACTAGGCTGACACAGGTTCATGGCAGACATGGCTGCCTTGTCCCAGTTCTAGGCATCCTGAGTAACTGGATGGCCCAGAACCTCCTCACCAAGGTGACCTCCATCACCACACCCTTAGGACTGGCAGTGACTGGGCCAGATTATGAAAAATAGGCAAAGTCTTATCATTCAAAAAGATGACAATCCAATTTTAAGGTGGGTAAGAGCTCTGAAGAGACATTTTACCAAGAATCATATGCTGGTTTAAGACACACGTGAAAGATACTCATAATCATTAGTCATCAGGGAAATGCAAATTAAAACGAGATATCACTTCACACCCACTAGAATGGCTACAGGTTGGAAAAGGCAGACAATCAGCCAGAATGTACAGAGACTGGAACCCTCAGACATTGTGGGCAAGAATATAAAAAGACATAGCCTCTTCAGAAAAACAGTTGGACAGTTTCTTATGAAGCTAAACATGAATTTCCACTAAGGGCCAGCAATGACATTCCCAGTTATCTATGAAGAGAGACGAAAACACATCTATGTAGCAACTTTACGTGAATATTCGCAATTGCTGTGGTAGGCAGAAACACAGCCCCCCCACAAAAGATGGCCACATCAAATTTCTGGAACCTGGGAACACAACTGTGTGTGGCAAAACATTTGAGTAAGTTAAGGATCTTAACTGGAAGAACTTTTTTCTGGATTATCTGAGTGGACCCTAGAGGCAATTACGTGTATCCTGGCAAGAGAGGGCCAGAGGGAGTTTGGGTAGAGGCACATAGGAGAAGGCACACACATAGACAGAGGAAAAGACTGCGTCAGGGACTGGCACCACCACCAGAGGAGATGGTGAGGAATGGAATCTCCCTGGAGCCTCTGGAAGGAGCACGGTCTGTCAACCTTCACCTTAGACTTCTGGTCTTCAGAACTGTGAAGCTTTAAATCTCTGTTTGTTTGTTTTTTTAAGCCACTGAGTTTGCAGTAATTCGTCACAACACACATAGATAACCAATATAGTAGCATAATTCACCAGAGCCAAAAAGTGGAAACAATTCATCAATCGATGAACGAATAGATATAGAAACCAGGATATATCCATATGATGGAACACTACTCATCAGTAAAAAGGAACAAAATATGGACACATGCTATAACACAGGGGAACTTCAAAGACATTACACCAAGTGACAGTCATATGTGAAATCCCTATTTTTGGGCTTCCATTTCTTTGCAATGTCCAGAATAGGCAAGTCTATGGGAGAGAATAGCACCGATTACTAGTTGCCTGGGCAGGGGAGAGGAGGGAAGAGCAACAGAACACAATAAGGATCAGGGATGTTTCCAGGAGGTTGAAACCCTCAAGCTGGATTGTGGGGATGGTTACACAGCTCTGTGAATTTATGAATATTCACTGAACTTTATACTTGAAAGGGGGAGGAAGATTTTATAGGATATAAATTCGAGTTCAAGAAAGCTATTTTTTTTAAAGTAGGTTTATTTCTTGCCCTCAGTCTCTTGATATGTAATCTGCATCCTTCCAGGCAAAAAGAACCACTTCAGAGATGCAGTTCTAGCCATTTGCCTGCCAATTCAAGGAAGCGAGATGTTCCCCATTTCTGCAGCTCTAATGAGTGCATGAGGATGCTCATTCAATCTGCCTCCCAAATTCCACAAGGATCATTAAGAGGGGAAGAAAGGTCCCCCTGCATTGCAAACCATGGGTACTCACTGCTCTTTCTCGAACCTGCAATGCACCCTATGTATGTAGCTTGACTGCTGGCTTTTCCTTACCTCGCTGTCTATCCATGAATGGGAGGAGCATGCCTCCAGCCACATCTTTCTCAAGCGGCCTCTCTTTTTGAAGGGACTCACCCAGAGTGTTCTTCTGTAGTCTTGGCACAGAAGCCTGGACAAATCATGCTGAAATTAATTTACTCTTGAGCTTTTGGCTTACACTATGAATGCAGAACAAGGTTGGGCTAATGAAGTGTGTTCACGGAAACTCTACTGGATTTAGATGTAGCAGTTAGTTCGTGATTGACTCCTACACCTCTTCATGGGACAGTGGACCACTGCTGCTATTCCACTGAATAGCAGTTCTTCTTCATCTGAGAGTCATGTGACACCATGGCTTTACCCACTAAGTGCATGTCTAGTTTTCCATAGAAAGCATAGATCTCATATCCTTGACTCCTCCCCATTCACTCCCACTGAACCTGTTCCTTCCAGCAGCCCTGCTCACAGATGGAAACAGGAAGTAACAAAGTTGCTGTGTCACAATGTTTAGTGTAATGACCAAGCTCTTCTTCGTTCTCTCTTCTTCGTTCCTCATCATCAGGGAAGTAGGCAGAAACTCTCAAAGGCAGCACCTAGCTCAAACACCTATCAAGGAGTGTCGTAAACACACACATACACCATAAACCGGTATGTTTCCTTAATTCCTAGATTCCTAAATTCCCCCCAAATTATCCTGGCCTTAATTATCTACCTTAGCCTCCATCACCTGGAAAATTCCACCCTCTGCTCCAGTCAAGACTCTTCGAGTGTCCCCTAAATTCTATGCTCAGCCCACAGTTTATCCCTGCTAGGAACAGCTCATCTTCTGCTATGTAACAATCCAAAGCTCACATTCATAATTCTGTTCAACAAGTAACTGTGGACTTCCTATTACCCTGCATGAATTCGTTTCTCCAACATCTGACATCTTATCCTTCCAACACAGTTTGGGTTGTTAATCTCAGATAATCCTGGTTATCATCTGCCACCAATCAGGAGGTGGCCCAAATGTTGATCTGGCTGCACATTATTTTTGTGTCTTTCAAGTTTCAAGGTACTAGATTAGATCCAAGGAAGGTGTTTGAGGCACAGAGTGACTTTTATAGAATTTACCAATTGATTCAGGTATTCACCACTTCTTCCCCGAACTTTAAGATACTTCTGTTTTCCTGAGAAGCAGCAGCTGTGGTTCCCCACCACTCATGATATCCAAATCACCTCTCCTACCACTTTTTGTTTATTACACGAGAGAATCTGCCTTTCCAATCCAGGCTTTCAAAGAGATTCCCAGGGGAAGCACATCCTTTCAAAAATGCCTTTCACTGGAGTAGAGCTGCAGGTTAGAGGATATTCATTAGCTTCACATCTTTGGGCAGAAGTATGAACAAGATTCCCAATCGCAGCTGTCTGTCATCTCTTCATTCCAACAATGGACTTTTGAACCATGCCCTCCTTCTCCTATTCTTTATTACATCTCATTTCCATTGTATTTTGTGGTATCACTTCCATATGTTATACAGTAACCATAAGAAGTGCATGCCACACACAACGTTATTATTTAATAAGGAAACAGATTCAGAAGGAGTAAACACCTTGCCCCCAAGTAATCCAGCTTTACAAGCAGCAAAGTTGTTATCGGCACTGGTGATGATGCCTTCATCACGTTTTACAAGGCTGTTCCAGAATGGTGAAGGACTTCCCTGGAACAGCCTGGAAACAAAGAGAAGAGCCTCATGGATTCTCAGTATGATGTCTGCTTTAGAATTCTCTCAGAAAATGGGAATCCAACTTCCAAACACAAGCTTTATTCTATGAATCAGCAACTGGTAATCATACTGTCTGCTTGTCTGGTGCTGTTTGAAGAACAGGCACACAACCAGCACTCAGTGGATGGTGCTTTCTCCCTGGAATGTGAGTAATCATTAGAGAGAAAGACAGATAAAGGGGAAATAAGGGAAAATCCTGAGGGTTAAACAAAACGCTATTGAAGATTCAACTATACCACTTCTACATGCATGACCTTGAATGAGTCCTCAGTATCAGCCTCAGCTTCCCATCAGTAAACTAGGCATCAGATCAGATGAGTCTAAGGGTCCCTGCAACTCCAACATCTCTGATTCATGAGGTGATGATAAAAAGCAGGAGAAACAAGTTGTGCTGTTTTGAATAAGCAGGCCCACCACAATCTCTTGTTTTGTCTGAGGAAATTAAACAAGAACAGGGAGTTGCTGAATATAAATTGCCTTGCTGGCTGCTATGTGCAAGGTTGGGAAAGACGAATTGCTGGAACTTTTCCCTAAGCAGCTTACTGTTTATATCATGGAAGTGTAATTTTGCAGAGCCAAGTAGACAAGACAGTATGTCTACAAATGTAAAATAGTTTGCATTTTACCAAATCTTTGATTTGGCTTTTTCTTTTAAACCAGGCTTACATGGAGAGGAAAAAAGAAAGTTGAGGTCTAAAGATTATGCAACAAGAAAACAACAGAATATACTAACAGGCCCCCAAATGAGGATCCATTTCAACAATGAAAAGTCTATGTGTTACTAGTATTTGATCTTTCTGATATATTAGGTTCTTTCATGAATCCTCAAATTACAATACCCTAAAGAATAAATAAAATGTGTCATTTCCTATTAGTCCTTTGGTAGAATCTACAAAAGAAAGATCCAGCAAACACAGAACAAGTTCCCAATTTGAGTTATCTACTATTCAGAATATAAAAAAGAGAACCAAACTTCATCTTTTTCATTGTTATCCTTATCCACCTACTTTCAGCCATTAGAACTACAAAAAACAAAAAAGGCACGTTCCATTTTTTATCCTTTCCCTGGACTTAACACAGTCATGTCCCCAAAGGCCAAGTGACTTTTTTCTTTTGCTCTTTAATTCCAATCTACTATAAGGATCAGAGAATCAGATTCAATACTACATCTGATTCCAAGAAGTAAAAATCCATGGTTTTACACTGTTCATTCTATGTAGGTTCCAAACTAATATTTTTAGGTGAGATGACTATGATGGCACCTCTCTACTCAGAGCTATCCCGGCCAGGGGCCATAAAATGAGGAGATGTAAAGTTCTATAGATATCTGTGAAATCCATTTGGTCCAGTGTATCATTTAAAGCTCTTGTTTCTTTGGAGATGTTGTGCTTAGAAGACCTACTGAGTGTAGAAAGCGCTACATTGAAGTCACCAAGTATAAGTTTATTATTATCTAAGTATGAGAAGAGTAGCTTATACATCTCACCCATAGTACTCCACAAGAGCAGACTCTTAGGGGATTCTTTTTTTTTTTTTTTTTTTTAAACAAGTTTTATTTTTTTTATTTTATTTTATTTTTATTTTTATTTATTTATGATAGTCACAGAGAGAGAGAGAGAGAAGCAGAGACACAGGCAGAGGGAGAAGCAGGCTCCATGCACCGGGAGCCCGATGTGGGATTCGATCCCGGGTCTCCAGGATCGCGCCCTGGGCCAAAGGCAGGCGCCAAACCGCTGCGCCACCCAGGGATCCCTCTTAGGGGATTCTTAATTTCATTTTCTAAACTACTGAAGAGAATAGAGGATTTATAGGCCAATTCACTGGTGATTCTCTAAGAAATATCTGCTTTAAGTTTATATATATTTAAAGATGGAATAGATAAATACCCTTAACTGGAAAGGTATTTCGGAGATATAAATTCAACTATGGTTTGCTGACTGGCTGTTACCAAGTGATTATTATACACCATCTCATTTAAACTCATACGAAATTAAATTTACATGGAATGTTTAAAGGAGAAAAGCCCAAACAAGGCAATCCACAACTATGGGAGAAAAGTCTATATTCTACAAACATGTGGAGCTTTCTCCCACAGCTTCCCCACCTAAAAAATAGAGGCAACAGTACATTCCTCAAAGTTTCTGCATACATAAAGTTTCTGCATACATTCTCCTCCCAAAAAGGAGAATCCCTATGACCATGACTAATACATGGTGGACACTAAAAACAATGGCAGTCACTTTCCCTTTCTCCCCTTCCCCTTTCTTGCCCTGTCGGGCTCCAACTTTGAGGATGGTGGCACCCATGTCCTCAAAGATGGAGGCCATCCCCCTCATCAATAAGCCAGTGGAAATCATTTGATGAAGACTGGGAATCAGAAAGGCCTATGGAGGGATCCCTGGGTGGCGCAGCGGTTTGGCGCCTGCCTTTGGCCCAGGGCGCGATCCTGGAGACCCGGGATCGAATCCCACGTCGGGCTCCTGGTGCATGGAGCCTGCTTCTCCCTCTGCCTGTGTCTCTGCCTCTCTCTCTCTCTCTGTGACTATCAAAAATAAATAAAAAATTTTTTTTAAAAAAGATAGGCCTATGGAGAAGCAGAACAAGCTAGCTCCAACAGTCCTTCAAAGGTAAAGGCTGGGGGGCAGCCCCAGTGGTGGCTTAGCGGTTTAGCGCCGCCTTCCACCCAGGGCGTGATCCTGGAGACCCAGGATCCAGACGCACATTGGGCTCCCTGTATGGAGCCTGCTTCTCCCTCTGCCTGTTTTCTCTCTCTCTCTCTCTCTCTCTCTCTCTCTCTCTCTCTAATAATAATAATAATAATAAATCTTCAAAGGTAAAGGCTGCTGGACAATGCAGCACAGGTGTCCTGAGGACAGCAAAACCAGCTTACTGTCAGGAGTTGAGAAGAGTTCCCTCAAGAAGCAGCATGAGAGTGAGGGAATATTTTAATATTTTAACCATTTTCTTGCTGCCCCTTCTAGCACTGCTACAGTGATTCTGCTGAGGAACCGGGGTTTTATTCAGAATACCAAAAATGCCTCAATTACATACTTACTATAGTACTCTAAACATGAATACAAAATTAAAACACATTCTAATGTTACTTATACTTACAGTTCTATTAGCTTCTATTCTTTTCCACTGATCTCTTTCTTGTTAAGAAAAAGTAAAAGAGAAAAAAAAATCTGAGGACAACTAAGGCAGGGTTTTAATGAGGAAGTAAAAAAACCTGACTTACTAGTAAGCCCAGAACACCTTCCCCCAGCCAAATAAGGTATGAATCAGGTCCTTCTTGGTAAGCATTCCTATTAAATACAAAATTAAACAGATCTGAGATAAAAAAAACGATCAGATCTAGGATTGAGTCAAGTTTACTGTATCTAACTTATGCACAGAAATCACAACTGAATAAAAGAGAATCTGAAGATAAAAGCCACAGATTATTGTGGAATCTAGAACAAGCACCCTGAAATGATAGGCAAAAATGTCAGTGACTATTTTTTCCAAACATACATGAATTTGAGACAAAACACAGTTAATTGGGCAGCATGGGTGGCTCAGCAGTTTAGCGCCGCCTTCAGCCCAGGGCTTGATCCTGGAGACCTGAGATCAAGTCCCACATCAGGCTCCCGGCATGGAGCCTGCTTCTCCCTCTGCCTGTGTCTCTGCCTCTCTCTCTCTCTGTGTCTCTCATGAATAAATAAATAAATAAAATCTTTACACACACACACACAGAGTTCATTGAGAAAAGGAATGATGCCCAACCAGTCTGCAAAACCCATTAATTTGAAAACATGAAGCTAAAAATGAGAAAACAAGAATAGATGGTTGGGACCTGGGCTTACATCTAAGCAAGGCATATTAACCAGTCGCCTTTCTACCATGGACCACTTCCAGGAGGGTCTTAGAACTGAACCTGGCCTGACCTGAGGCTGTGGATGCACCACAGCCACATCTTGCTGCAAGCACTGTGAGAAGACAGAGTGTGTGTCTATGTGCCCAGGAGGGAAAGGGAGATGAGAAGAGCAAATAGCTGGGGAGAAGGCCAGAAGCTGAAGAAATCTGGAAAAGCATCTGGTCAAATATCCTTATTTCATAAATGAGAAAATGGAAGCCATGCATGTGGCACATGTGTGTAGCTGAAAAATGATAGATGAAGGTGAAACCAACTGTCAGGCCAACTGAAGATCCTTCCCAGCCTGGCCAGAGAACTACCTTCCTGTAAAGCCACACAAGTCATTTAATCTTCAGCCTTCAATGTCCTCATCAATAAAATGACATTTGTGAACTGGTATTTTACCTGCCTCTTAGGGTTGTTATAAGTATAAAATGAGGGGCATCTGGGTGGCTCAGTTGGGTAAGCCTCTGACTCTTGATTTCGGCCCATGTGGGGTGGGGCTGCACTCTCAACAAAGAGTTTGTTTTTCTCCTTCTCCTTGTCCCACTGCCTCTACCCCTCCCCCCATGCATGCTCTCTTGCTCACTCTCAAATAAGTAAGTCTGAAGAAAGAAAGAAAGAAAGAAAGAAAGAAAGAAAGAAAGAGCAAGCAATGTTCTTGGGTGTCTCAGTTGGTTAAGTATATGACTTTTGATTTTGGCTCAGGTCCCTATCTGAGGGTTGTGAGATTGAGCCCTATGCTCAGTGTGGAGTCTGCTTGAGATTTTTTTCTCTCTCTCCCCTGCTCATGCACATGCTCTTTCTTTCTCTAAAAAAGAATAAATAAATAAGAGAATAAAAAATAATAAAATGAAAAGAAATATAAAAGTGAGTAATTTTTATAACGTCTTTGGAACCAAGATATTTCAGCATAGAAGAGAAGTACAAATCAAAAAGAGGATAAAATAATCTGGAATAATCTATGTGAATTAGAAACATCATTATGGGGATCCCTGGGTGGCGCAGTGGTTTGGCGCCTGCCTTTGGCCCAGGGCGCGATCCTGGAGACCCGGGATCGAGTCCCACATCGGGCTCCCAGTGCATGGAGCCTGCTTCTCCCTCTGCCTGTGTCTCTGCCTCTCTGCCTCTCTCTCTCTCTCTCTCTCTCTCTCTCTCTCTCTCCGAGTATCATAAATAAATCAAAACTAAAACTAAAACTAAAAATAAAAATAAATTTAAAAATAGAAACATCATTATGAATCTGAAATACTTTTTGTTCTAAACAAATACATATATATGTATGTATGTATTTCATTTCCACTGTAGCCAAAGTGGACCAGAGAACACATAAGGAATCATATGAATTACCTTGTCTTAAATATCTAAAAGACAGGTAAAATATGACTAATGGTTTTCAGGCACCTAACAATACAGTGCAAGACAGGGATGCCAGAGAGAACAGAAATAGATGAGGTAAGTCTACAACTGCCTCTGGTTACTGTTTGAAAAGAGCCTCCAGGCAAAAGTAAGATAAGGAAAAAGAGTTGAGAATTCAGGGAGGTCAAAGTGCCTAAGATATAGGACAAAGAATCAGAGAGGAGTTCCCCCTCACCATGCCAAATCTATAGCTAATGGTGGTCAGGAGTTCCCCCCACACCCACCAAGTCTATAGCTAGTAGTGGTCAGTCCATGCAAAGACAATACCCAAGGCTAAGGTTATTGAAAAAAGAACCACTAGAAAAGAACAGAGTAGCAATTCCCATGCCTCACATAGGGCTGGGAACAGTTCATGTTTTCCAGAACCAGAATGGAGAAACCCTGTATGTGGCCACTCCTCTGAGTACCAGAAGAGCAGAGCCCTGGCAATGCAACCAAACTGGCCCTAAGGTAAAGGCTATACTGGTCCTGCCTAACTAAGATCAAATGCAAACTTAGAAAGAATAAAAGTTTCCTCATAATTTAACTGCATCCCAGAACAAGATTCAAACTCCCAACAAAATAAAATTTATAATGTCTGACATCCAGTTCAAGATTACCAGGCATGCAAGGAAGGATGAAAATATCACATAAAGTCAGGAGAAAAATGAAATCAATAGAAAAAGAACTAGGTATGACAAAGATCAGGCAAGAGAGCATGTCCCAGTTAACTAAATTCAAATCATACAAAATATATTCTTTGACTACAATGGAATTAAACTAAATATCAATAACAGACATTTTAAAAAAATCCCCAAACATTTAAAACTGAACAACATATCTCTTACCAGTATGAGGACTATTCAAAAGTCAATGTAATCTATCACATTAAGATGAAAAAAAAAACTTTTTAAAATATGACCATCTCTATAGATTCAGAGAAGGCATTTGATAAAATCTGATATCCATGAATGATAAAAAAAAAACTGTCAGCAAATAAGATATATCTTCAGCCTGATAAAAAGTATACATGATACACCTACAGCTAACATCGTACCAAACTGTCAAATATTAGGTGCTTCCCTAAAACTGAGAACAAGGTGAGGGCATCTGCTCTCATCACTTCTATTCCATATTTTAATGGTGGTTCAAGCTAGTGGAATAAGGCAAGAAAAAGAAATTAAAAGTTTACTAATTGGAAAGGATGACATAGAAAATAACATGATCATCTACAAAGAAAACATTAAGGCATTTACAAAAGAGTTATCAGAACCAGCTAATGAGTTTAGGTGGCTTCAGGACCCAATTTTTGTCAATACATAGAAATCTATTATATTGTTCTATACTATAACCAGCAAGCTAAAACTGAGCTATGATGTAAAGTGCATTTCTTCCTACAGATTCTCAAGGAGACAGCTTGAAAACCAGTGCCCCAGGGAATCTCTTGCACACGTGTACTGAGAAACGGGTACAAGAATGTTCACAGTAGCAACATTTGTAGCAGCAAAAACGGGAATCTCACTCAATGTCCACTGAAAGGAAAATGGGGAAATAAATTATGATATATTCAAATATAGAGTACAGCAGGGGAAAATGAACGCATGCAAATTTGCACACATACCACTAACAAAATGTTCAGCAAATAAAAAAAAATCATTGGAGAAATATATACCAGATGATGCTTTTAGAGAAATTCCAAAATCTTACAAAACTAAATGAATTAGGTTTTTAAAATATGCATGCATAAATGGTAAAACCATAGAAAAAAACTGGAAATAAAACACACTAATTTCAGAATATTTTTATACCCAAGCTTGGGCTGGAGTGTTAGAGTATTAGGGGTAAGCATGGATATGTGACTAATATCCAGAAAACCATTTTTTGCAATTCATTGGATGGTGATACACAGGAGGGCTTATTACTATTTCTCTTTATACTCTTCACAAGTGCTATAAATATTCTTTTATGTATTCAATATTTAATTCAAATGATGAAAGCTAGACAGATCTACATGCACATATACATGGGGGATATTCGTAATGACAAAAAAATACCTCTTTTACATAACTTATTACAGGTTAACATATACCTTCATATACATTATTCCAATGGTTCACAAATGTTAGCATACAGCAAAATCACCCGGAGGGCTTGTTAAAACACAGATTCTTGGGCTTTATATCTGGAGTTTCTGATTTAGCAGGTCAGGAAGGCAGCTTGAGAATTTGCATTTGAAGATGTTCCCTAGGTCACACTGAGTGCTGGTTCAGGCCAACACTTTAGGACCTTCAACATTACTGAATTTGAGCCTCATACAAGCCAGCAGAGGAGAGAGCTAACATAACCCTCATTTTACAGATTAAAACAAGTAATCTCTGAGAGACTAAGAGATCTGTGGTATATGTTATTATTAATCATACCAGTTCTGGACTCAGACTACCTATGTCCAAAACCTGGCTTTGTATTTAGTAACTCTTGGAGGTAATTTAACCTCGTGTTGCCAAAATTTCTTTACCTGTCAATGGGTACAATTACAGCATTTCACACATAGGATTTGTGTGAGGGGTAAGGGATTATAAAGCACTGAAATCTGTGCCTGGTAAGTAGTAAATGGTAGGGGAAATGTTAACTAACTTTGTTGCCACTACGTAAGTGGTGGAGCTCTTCATTTTCAGTCATCATCAACACAAATGCTTTCTAGTACCATAAGACAACATTGAGGAGACCCACAGAGTCGCACAAAACCTTTTTCAAAAAAGTTTTGGAAACCTTTAAAACCAGAAGACTTTAATGTAAATTCTATATCCAACTGCTCTTTTCACTTTTAAGAAAACTAAGAACCAGAATGAAATGGCTTAAGATAGTAGAGCTTGTTAGAGGAAGTGTGGGACATGCAAACTGGAATAATTTTTTTCAAGGGCCATGTAAGTGGTCTTTATAATTCAAACATGTAAGCAAGCATCAGGTCTATAAATATGAGGAGCTAACTTTCTGATTTACTTACCTTCTTCTTCTTCATATATATACACATATATGTATACACACATGCGTACGCACACACACACACACACACCCCTATAAAAGCAACCAAATGAAATTTTATTTTCCAAGACACAATTAGCTGTAGGGGCACCTGGGTGGCACAGTTGGTTAAGCATCCAACTCTTGGTTTCAGCTCAAGTCATGAACTCAGGGGTCATGAGATCAAGCCCTGCATCAGCTCCATGAAGAATACAGAGTCTGCTTGAGATTCTCTCTGTGTCTCGCTCTACTCCTCACTCTCTTTTTCTCACTCTCTAAAATAAATAAATAATTTTTTTTTAAAAAGATACAATTAGTTGGAGTCAATTCAATGCAAAGATATGCAAAATTCCTTCCATCTCATTTCTTCCTGCAGTCTGAAGAAAGGTGAATATTTTATTTCTTGATTTAATTTTAGAACAAAAGAAAATTCTAAATTTTGGATTATATTTCATTATGATCATTTTACATTTTTAAAAATTCACCTAAGTTCCACTTTCTTTTCACACACATTTGAACATAATCAAAAGTAGAGTATGCCAATTCAACACACCTTTCAATTTATCCCCAAAACATTAGAATATTTTAGGCATGCATGTTCATAAAAAATATATTGTTCATAAAATATGAACAACCTAACGTACCTATAACACAATCTAAATATTAATAGCAAAATAACATTTTTCCAACCAGAAATCTAGGCTTCTTGCTTTTGGCATTTAAAAATAGAAATCACTCCAAAGCTAGTGGAAAATATATTTCCTGATCTTCCACACTAGCATGTTATATTTTATTTCAATATAATGAATTCAGCAGTAAGCCTACAGTAACTACATTTGCTCCAATGTAAAGTGTTACAATTCTAACTTCTGTTTCTGTGCTGTGGACCACAAAGAAAGGACAAAACCATGTACCATCAGAAGCAACACATTTTATGATAAGCTAGACATACGACATAATCACACATACTTCACTCCCCACTCACATTCCCACCTCACCCCCGCCCACTGCTCTGCTTCATTGGACATTTTTTATGATATCAGGGCATAGTATAGGTAAGGAGAAAAATCAAAGATCAGTCTATTTCAGTTAGATGGCTGGAGATTATTCTTTGAGTCATGCAGGTGTGACACTTGCGGAGTCATCTTAGACCTACTGTTCCCCATTTCTACTCCTGCTGCGTTCATCTTTGGTTATCATCTAGAACTCAGGTTACTACCCTTGGGTCTTTGCCGACTGCCCTATTCTCAGTCTCTCCTCAGGTATGAAACAGGATAAATAATAAGAACTACATCACAGGGCTGTTGTGAAGATTAAGCAGTATTCCTACAACACTTAACCATGGCAAGTACTAGCTGTCACTGTCATTATAACACTATTCTGAATAATCATGCCACTCTAACACTTTTCTGACAACATACTCAAAAATCTTCCCATAGTTCTCTATTTTGGACTGATGCATATGATTTATGAATTCTCAAAGTTCATTCCTTCCTGAGTCTTCTTTGGTAACCCCCTTGCTTGAACAACCCACTCTGCTTTCCTCCACTTGATTACATCCTAGCCATAAAGTAAACTTACAAAAGCTCAACTACAAACTAGTTGGCATTATCTCAGCCTTTGATGGTTTTACCACTGGAGGGTAAAGTGGTAAACTTTACTCACAGTTTAGAGTTTCCTGTGTCACTTGATGTGCCCAGGTCCCCCCTGGGGTTCTATGTAAAGAGATGGCTCATATCAGGCATGGCCCCATGTGCCCATGGGTTTCTTGGCAACTGTCTTCTTGAAAAGGATTGCTCAACAGTGACAAAAGAGGCCCTATGTAATTTGTCTCTACTTATCTAAATTACAACAGCTTCTTCCCCTCATTGAATCTCCTCAAAAGGGAACTAAGAATTTTCCTGATAGTGTCCTTTAGTTAAGTCCTGTCTGTACACTACTGTAGACCAGTCTGGGTTTTTTTCCCTCCTTTTACACACTATGCTGTGATACCGTAAAAAAGTACCTCTGGGGAGGGGTTTGGGTTGGGGTGTAAGTGTGGAGTGACATGTCCAAGAATATGTGATACGTGAAAATGTGCCAACTATAGGGGATATGGATGGCATAGCTCCCTTAACAAATAGGGCTGATTCCAGGTTTTCTCTTGATAGTTCTTCAGACCTTTCAAGAAATTTTGGAAAGAATAAAAATCAGTTGCCTAAGCTTAGAGCCATTTCCCCCCTTTCCATTCTGTTATTTAATGGAAAGTTTAGCATTATTTTTGTTACAAACATCTGTATCTCATTTTTGTTATTTTATGCTTTCTTTTCCTGTAAAATATTCTTGTTTGTTTTGTTTTGTTTATCTCTTGCTCTGTGGATTCTGCTTTCCTTTTTCCCCTTCTGGTAACATAGGGTAACTCTCTGTATAGTGAGGCTTTATTTGTATTTGTAAAAAATTGGAAACAACCCAAATGTCCTACAACGAGAGAATGAGTAAACAAGGTGTGGCGTATCCATATGCTGGAATTCTATTAAACAAAAAAAGGAACAACCACTGACACAATATGAATTAATCTCAAATGCATTATATCAAGTGAAAAAGCCAGACTCAACGGAGGACATTTACACTGTCTGATTCCATTTACATAGCATTCTGGAAAAGTCTAAACTATAGAGGAGTAAGAAGGCCAATATTGTCTAAAGGCATGGAAGGGAGCTGGCCAGAAAAGGGCACAGGAAAAAAGTTGGTGGGTGATAGAAGTATTTCACACTTTTACAGTGGTGGTAGTTGCACAAATGGATGAGTTTGTTGAAATTCACAGACATGTGCTAAAACAAAAAAAAAGTGAATTTTACTGTATGTAAATTATATTTACATGTAAATTATTTACCTCAAGTGGTAAAACCATCAAAAGCTGGGATCATGCCAGCTAGTTTGTAGTTGAGCTTTTGTAACTTTACTTTATGGCTAGGATGTAATCAAGTGGAGGAAAGTAGAGAGGGCTGTTCAAGCAAGGAGGTTACCTAAGAAGACTTCGGAGGGGATGAGCTATGAAAATTCTTAAATCATATACATCAGTATAAAATAGAGAACTATAAGAATTTAAAATTTTAATTAAAAAGCACAAAAAAAGAGGTGCCTGAGTGGGATCAGTGGTTGAGCATCTGCCTTTGGCTCAGGGTGTGATCCTAGAGTCCTGGGATCAAGTCCTGCATCAGGCTCCCCACAGGGAGCCTGCTTCTCCCTCTGCCTGTGTCTCCGCCTCTCTCTCATTAATAAATAAAATATTTTTAAAAACACACAAAAAAGTTTATTCTACTCATGACTGCTTTGCCACTTAAAAAACTCTTGAATTTATCTTAATCATCAGTATCTTTAATTAGACATTAATCAATGGATGTAAGAAAAACACTTTTACATCCTCAGATCCACACCACTTCTCAGTTTTTCTTCTTATAATCTGGCAGCTTCATTATATAATATTATAGTTAATTATTATTTTTATAATCTTTACCTGCTTTTACAAAAATTACTGTTCCATGCTCTTTTGTACCTGTATTTAAACTAATTAGTTGTGTGTAGTCTTATGTCTAATCAGTTTCTGATTTACTACTTTTTTATAGCCTTACCTCCTCATTTTTGCATTATTCAGGTTGATCTTTAGCCTAGAATAAATCTCTACTATTGTTTGAATGCCTGTATCTGCCCCTCACTCCTCAAATTCATATACTGAAATCCTAACCCCCAAAGATGATGGTATTGGCAGAGAGAGCCTTTGGAAGTTGATTAGGTCATGAGAGTGAAGCCCTCATGAAGAGGATTAATATCTTATACATGAGATCTCACAGAGCTCCCTAGCCAATTCACTATGTGAGGATACAAGAAATCTGTGACCAGCAAGAGGGCCCTCATCTGACCATGGGGGTACTCTAATTTCAAAATTCCAGCCTCCAGAACTGTGAGCAGTAAATTTCTGCTGTTTATAAACTATCCAGTGTGTGGTATTTTGTTACAGCAGCTCAAACAGACTAAGACAATCAATCCCCTATTAATTCTTTTAATTTAAGCATACTTGTAGAACTCTTTCTTGGCTCTTGCATCTGTGAATTACTGTTGCCTTTAAGGTCAACTGAGTTTAGAATTCTTTTTTTAAAAAAGATTTTATTTATTTATTTGAGATAGAGAGTGAGAGAGAGAGAGCGTGAGCATGAGTGGGGGAGGGGGGCTGAGGTAGTTGGAGAAGCAGGCTCTCTACTGAACAGGAAGCCCAATGTGGGGCTCCATCCCAGGACCCCAGGATCTTGACCCGAGGTGAAGGCAGATGCTTAACCGACTGAGCCCCTCAGGTCCCTCTGAGTTTAGAATTCTTGAGTCAAACAACCTTTTGCTCAAAAGAGTAAGTATACAAAGAAGATCCAAGTAAACAGAAACATATCAAGTTCCTGTAAGAAAAGATATTAATAGATCTTTAATCTATTTTAAACCAAGATCTCAATGCTTTAAATAAAAGGTATACTAAATTAAATTCCAATTAAAACTCCAATGGAGTTTTAAAATTTTTGATACATAAATAATAATGAAATTCATTTAGAAGAAAAAATGTATGAAAAATTTTAAATATTTTGAAAATGAAGAATTAGCCAAAGGATACTTGCCCCCAATATGTTCTTTTAAAAAGCTACAATAATGAAACCAAGCTGATTATTTAGAATAGATAGGTCAGTTGAACAGAATTTTTGAAATTCAGAAATAGATCCAACTATATATAGGAAAGTGCTAAACGATAAAATTGGCAATTTAAGTAACACGGAGTAGAAAAAAAATTATTTAATAAATGTTGCCAAAATAATCACCTTACTAGGTAGAGAAATATAAGGCTGATGTGCCCTCATACCATATATGGAAAACCATATATGAATACCATATATTTTAGATGGGTTAGGGATTTAATAAAATAAAAATCATAAAAGTACTAAAAGAAAAATACAGGGCACTATATTTATAATTCTGGAAAAAGGAAAGCCTTTGTTAGTTGATGGCCAGGTCAAATTGCAAAAAGGACCGCAGATTTGGTCAGAAAAAATTTAAGCTCCCAAAGAACAAAAGGCCATAAAATGACATGAAAAATGACTAACAGGGAAAAAATTACAACACACTGGTATGATCACATCAATAAAAGCAGAAAAAGCATTTGATGAAATCCAGTAACCATTTGTGATACTGTGATTTATAGTAAGAAATATATATATCTGGTCTTTGTCCTGTCCATGATGCAGAGCTCCTAAAACTTTGGAATTTCCTGGGTGTTAAGAGTAACAGGAGCATCTTTCATTATATTACTGATCTTTGATCTTGATTTCTGACACAGTACTCCTGAAACTCTCATAATTTCCTGGGTGATAGAAGTGCCTTTTGTTCTAATGAGGTAATTCTGGGTGGGCTCCTGGATGGCTCTTGGATAAGGACTGGTCACTGGAAAGGCCAAGTTTTGATTAGAAGCTTGGAGTTTTCAGCCCCAAACACCCCCATTCTCTTGAGAAGGGAGAAGAGCTAAAAAGGGAGTTAATGACAGATCAAGGCTACCTGATGAATCATCCATAAAATCCCCAAAGTACAGAATTTGCAAAGCTTCTGGGTTGGTGAACATGTGAATGTACCCCTTCCCACATACCTTGCTTCATGTATATCTTCAACCTGGCTGTTGCTGAGTTATATCCCCTTATAATAAATGGGTAATGCAATAAGTAACATGTTTCACTGGGTTCTGTGAGCCACTCTAACACATTAAATCTAAAGAAGAGGTCATAGGAATCTCTGATTTATATCCAGTCAGTCAGAAGGTAACAACCCAGTCTTGCAACTGGCATTCTTATTTGGAAGGGGTCACTGGAATCTCTGATTTGTAGCAAGACTATAAGAAACACAAGTAACAGCTTGAAAGTGGTGCCTGAAGGTTTGAGAGGAAGTCTTGTAGAATCTGATACTATCTCCAGGTAGATAGTGTCAGAACTGAGTTGAATTGTAGGACACCCAACTGGTATCCAAAGCACTGCACGTCTTGTTGTGGGGAGAGAGAGAAACCCTATACACACACACACACACTCACATTGGAATTAGTACCAGAGCCAACTTACCATTCATGACAATACTCTCAGTAATCTAAGAATAGAGGGGATTTCCTCAACTTGTTAAGAAATATCTACAAAGAACCTAAGTTAGCATCATATTTAATGGTAGCAAACTAGAAGCTTCCCCATTAGGATCAAGAACAAGGCAAGGACGTCTCCTCTCACCACTCCTTTTCAACATCATACTGGAAATCCTAGATGACATAGTAAGATACGAAAAGGACACAAATGGTATATAAATTGGGAAGAAAAAATAAAACTGTCTTTGTAAATTATGTCTGCAGACATGACCATCTCCACAGAAAATCTAAAAGAATCTTTAAAAAAATATGATTAAAAAAATACAAGATTAATATACAAAACTCAATCGCTTTTCTATATACCAGGAACCAACAAATGGAATTTGAATTTTAAAACAATACCATACACAAAATGAAATATTAGGCATAGATCAAATAAATTACATGTAAGATTTATGTGAAGAAAACCATAAAGCTCTGACAAATGAAACAGAAGAACTAAATAAATTGATATTCCATGTTCATGGATAGAAAGACTCAGTATTATCAAGTTGTCAGTTCAACTTGATTCATCTACAGTCAATGTAATTTCTATCAAAATTCCAGGAAGCTATTTTGTGTACATTGACAAACCAATTCTGCACATTATATGGAGAGGCAAAAGACCCAGAATAGCTAAAACAATATTGAAGGAGAAGAACACAGTTGGAAGTCTAATACTACCCAGCTTCAAGACTTACCATAAAGCTACAGTCATCAAGACAGCGTGGTATTAACATAATAATAAACAGATGTACAGAACAGAATTCACAGAATATGCCCAGAAACATATATACACAAATATATCTTTATCAAAATATATTTTTATCTCTGACCAAGATATGAAAGACTATCTTTTCTCCATTGTATTGTCTTGGATGATACCAGAACTGGACAACCACAAGGAAAAAAAAAAAGAATTTAAACACCGATCTCATACTCTTCACAAAATTAACTCAAAATGGATTTTATACCTGAGCATAAAATGCAAAACTATAAAACACCCAGAGGATAACGTAGTTAGAAATCTAGATGACCACAGGTTTGGTCATAACTTTTTACATACAACACCAAAAGCACAATCCATGAAAGAAATAACTGATAAGCTGGACTTCATTAAAATTAAAACTTTTGTTCTGCAAAAGACACTCTCAAGAGAATGAGAAGATAAGCCACAAACTGGTTGAAACTATTGGCAAAAGACATATTTGATAAGGGACTATTATCTCAAATATAAAAAGAACTAAAAACTCGACAATAAGAAAAATAAACAACCCAATTAAAGAAGGAGTCAAAGAGGGATGCCTGGGTGGCCCAGTGGTTGAGCATCTGCCTTTGGTTCAGGGCATGATCCTGGGGTCCTGGGATTGAGTCCCGCATCGGGCTCCCCGAAGGGAGTCTGCTTCTCCCTCGGCCTATGTCTTTGCCTCTCTCTGTGTCTCTCATAAATAAATACAATCTTAAAAAATAAATAAAAAATAAAAAAAGGAGTCAAAGATTTTTACAGACATCTCGTCATAAAAAGGTACACATATATAGTTCTCAAATGAGCATATGAAAAGATACTCAACATCATAAGTCATTAGGGAACTACAAACTAAAACAACGAGATGCCACTATGGACCTATTAAAATAACCAGAACTGACAACATCAAATGTTGGTGAGAATGTGGAACAATAGGAACTTTCTTCTATTGCTGACGGGAATGCAAAATGGTACAGCCAGTTTGGAAGAGTTTAGTAGTTTGTTTAAAAATTAAAAATAGTCAGGGTGCCTGAGTGGCTCAGGTTAAGCATCTGCCTTCAGCTCAGGTATGATCTCAGAGTCCTGAGGCCAAGCTCCACATCAGGCTCCCTGCTCAACAGGGAGCCTGCTTCTTCCTCTTTTTCTGCCCCCCACCCTTCTCCTGCTGCTCTCCCTTTCTCAGATAAATAAAATCTTTAAAACATTAAAAATAGTCATCATATGATCTAGCAAATGCACTCTGGTATTTTCTCAAATGAACTGAAAACTTATGTCCACACAAAAACATGTACAGGGATGTTTACAGAAAATTTATTCATAATTGCCAAAACTTGGAAGCAACCAAGATGTCCTTCAGTAAGTGAAGGGACGAATAAACTGGAACATACAGACAAAAGAATATTATTCAGTGCTAAGCAGAAATGAGCTATCAAGCCATGGGAAGCCACGAAGGGACCTCAAATGCATATTACTAAGTGAAAGAAGCCAATCTGAAAAAGCTACATACTGTATAATCCCAATTATATGACATTCTGGAAAAGGCAAACTATGAGGAGAGTAAAAAGAGCAGTCGTTGCCAGGGACTGGAGGGTAGGGGTGGCAGTAGGAGTTGTGGAGAGATTAACAGGTGAAGCACAGAGTATTTTTAGATTTTTTTTTTTTGGAGATTTTAGAAACGAAACTATTTTGTATGATACCATAATGACAGATACATGTTATACATCTGTCCAAGCCCACAGAATATATAACAAGAGTGAACCCTACTATAAAGTATAGAATTGGGGCAATTATGATGTGTCAACGTAGGTTCATCAATTGTAACAAATGTACCACCCTCCTGGGGGATGTTGATAATAGGGGATTATATGCATGTGTAAGCAAGGGATATCAGAGAAATCTTTGTATCTTTCTTTCAATTTTGCTCTGAATCTAAAAATGTTCTTATAAAAGAGTCTTTTAAAAATGTACAACAGGGGATCCCTGGGTGGCTCAGTGGTTTAGTGCCTGCCTTCTGTCCAGGGTGTGATCCTGGAGTCCTGGGATCGAGTCCTACCTTAGGCCCCCTGCATGGAGCCTGCTTCTCCCTCTGCCTGTGTCTCTGCCTCTCTCTCTCTTCGTGTCTCATGAATAAATAAAATCTTAAAAAAATAAATAATTAAAAATAAAAATAAAAATGTATAACATATATGGCAAAGACAGAAAACTGTATGCCATAAAATTTTACCAATCATGATGAAAAATGAAGATTTTTACTTGAGAAAAATAAGCATGGAACACGGACCAATTACAAAAGAAATATGTGTCCAATAGATGCATATCTCCACTAAAAATAATAAAATGAAAAAAGTAGCAATTGATTTTTTTCCCTAACAGACTAGGAAGTATTTTAAAATATGGGAATTCTCAAGGTTGGAAGAATGTGGGAGACAGGTACTCTCAAACATTTAGAGTAATGACACCAAGGAGAAGGCCATTTCGGAAGGACAATTTTTTTGGAAGGCCTTTTAGGAACTATGCAATACATTTTAAAAGACCTTTTTTTTTTTAAAGTAAAATAGACACACAATCACAGGCATACAGTTTGATTAATTATTTAAAAATGAACATGTGTATATAACCACCACCCAGGTGAAGAAACACAACATTTAGGAGTACTCCAAAGCTCCCTTCATGACCATTCACAGTTTCCTTCTCAAATATAACCACTCTCCCGACACTATAGGTTCCCCTTGTCTGTGGTTAAACAGTACATATAACCTGTAACATATAATGTATATATGCAATTCATTCATGTTCTTGCTTTTACTAGTAGTTTGCTCACATTCAATGCTATATAGTATTCCATTATATGAATCTACAATTTATTTACCCATGCTGTGTTGCTGATGGACATGAGTTGTTTCCAATTTGAGGCCCTTCAGCTATATGCTTCTATAAAATAAACATCCTTACACATCTTTCATTATACATATGTACTCAGTTCTATAAGATATTTACATAGAAATGAGATTGCTGAAATTACATGGTACATGTATGTTAAATTTTAATAAATATCACCAAGCAACTTTTAATAGTCATTGTATCAAATTACATACCCAATCCAACAGTAAGAGTTCCATGTTGCTCTACATCCTAACCAACACCTGTTTTTAGAAAATAAAGTCTAAAAAAAATCAAAGATCGGGGTGCCGCAGTGGCTCAGTCAGTTAAGTGGCTGCCTTTGGCTTATGTTATTATTTCAGGGTCCTGGGATTGAGTCCTATGTCGGGCTCCCTGCTCAGCTGGGAGTCTGCTTCTCCCTCTCCCTCTGGACCTTCCTCCTCATTGTATGTGCCCTTTTCCTCTTTTGTATGAAATAAATGAATGAATGAATTAATTAATTAATTAATAATCAGTGATCAGATCATCCGTATCACCAAGCTGGTTTAAAAAAAAAATAGTGATGGGGCACCTAAATAGCTCAGTGGTTGAGCACTATCTGCCTTTGGCTCAGGTCATGATCCCGGGGTCCTGGGATCGAGTCCCGCATCAGACTCCCCACAGGGAGTCTGCTTCTCCCTCTGCCTATGTCTCTCTCTCTCTCTGTATCTCTCATGAATAAATAAAATCTTTAAAAAAATAATAAAATAATAGCAAATTAAATCCAAAGAAAGTAGAAGGAAGTGAATAATAGAAGAGCAGAAACTAAATAAAACAGAAACTATTCATTCAATTAAGTAAAAGCACTAACAAAACCAAAGTTGTTAGATATTAAAAACCAGTGTTAACAAATTTGAAAACTTAGATGAAATGCAGAAATTCTTTTGAAAAATACAATTTAACAAAATTGACACAAGAAAAGTTAGAAAATCTGAGCAGTACTATTAAAGAAACTGAATCAGTAATACTTTTTCCCAGACAAAACTCAAAGCACACATGGCTTCCTGGTGAATTCTACATAACCTTTAAGGGAGAAATATTACCAATCTTACAGAGAAAAAAAATTCACAACTCTTTTTATGCATGAATATTAGAAACGTACATAAATAAACTCTAACATAGCACTTATAGGAATTTATTCTATGATGCATCTATTTAAATGCACAAAAATACATATACAGGAATAATCACTATGGAATTGTTCATTGTTTTTTTTTTTTTTTTAAAGCAGGTATTCTTTTTTTTTTTTTTTTTAATTTTTATTTATTTATGATAGTCACACAGAGAGAGAGAGAGAGAGAGAGGCAGAGACACAGGCAGAGGGAGAAGCAGGCTCCATGCACCGGGAGCCTGACGTGGGATTCGATCCCGGGTCTCCAGGATCGCGCCCTGGGCCAAAGGCAGGCGCCAAACCGCTGCGCCACCCAGGGATCCCGGAATTGTTCATTGTTAATGACTAAATTCTGTCCCCAAATTCATATGCTTAAGTTCTAACTCCCAGAATCTCAGAATTTGACCGTATTCAGAGATAAGCCTTTACTGAAGAGATTTAGTCAAAATGAAGTCCTTAGTCTGGGCCCTAATCCATTATGACTAGTATCTTATAAGAAGGGAAAATATGGACACAGATATGCACAGAGGGGAGAAGACCATCTACAAGCCAAAGACACAGGGAGAAGCAGACCATTTACAAGCCAAGAGAACACAGCTTTCCCTTACAGTCCTCCCAAAGGAACCAATCCTGCCAACACCTTGATCTCAGATTTCTAAGCTCCAGAACTGAGACAATACACTTCTGTTGTTTAAGCCACCCAGTCTTTGGTACTTTGTTGTGACCATTCTAGCAAACTAATATATTCATAAAAGTGAAAGGGCAAGAAATAATGCATCATACGATTTTTTTAACTTATATTTTTAAGTAATCTCTATACCTAACATAGGACTCGGACTCACAACCTCAAGATCAAGAGTTATATGGTCTATCAACTGGGTCATCCAGGCACCTCAATCAATATAGCTACCAGAAAAAAATGTTTAAATAAATTACAGTACATTCATACTGTGAAATACTACAGACTATATGAAAAGTGAGGTATGTGTATGCATGGGTAATGATCCAGAGTTGGTATTTTTTAAATATTTTATTTACTTGTTTGAGAAAAAGAAAGCATGCACGTACAAACAACCAAGGGGAAGGGCAAAGGAGAAGGAGAAACAGAATCCCCCCTGAGCACGAAGCCCCACTTAGGGCTCTATCCCAGGACCTGGAGATCAGGACCTGAGCCCAAGACAGACACTTAACCAATTGAGCCAACCAGGTGCCCTGATCTAGAGTTGTTAATAAAATATCCATAATTTTTACTTAAAAGAGTATACTATACAATTTTTGTTAAATAATTCAATGCGTGTTTCAAAAGCACAGAAAGTGTCTGCAAGTTCACACAATAAATTGTTAATGTGTTCAAGAGGTAAGAGAAGGCATTATCTAGCACCATCTAGTAATGGTTTGGTTGAAAATGATGAGCATAGGGGTGCCTGGGTGGCTCAGCAGTTTAGTGCCTGCCTTCAGCCCAGGGCATGATCCTGGAGTCCCGGGATCGAGTCCCACGTCAGGCTCCTGGCATGGAGTGTACTTCTCCCTCTGCCTCTGTCTCTGCCTGTCTCTCATGAATGAATGAATGAATGAATGAATGAGTAAACTAAAAAAAAAAGAAAATGATGAGCATATATTGTTTTTTTTAATCGTAAAAAACTAGAGTTAAACAAATGCATACGCCAGATTATATGTAATAAGTAAATAATAAGTAAAAAGATCAGAATCACAACTGGACTTTTAAAAAACTAAGAGAACAAAATGGTTTAAAAGTTTATAGGAATGAAAACAAAACAAAACAAAAGTTTATAGGAATGATGGGATGCCTGGATGGCTCAGTGGTTGAGTGTCTGCCTTCGGCTCAGGGCATGATCCCAGGATCTGGGATCGAGTCCCACATCAGGCTCCTTGAAGGGAGGCTGCTTCTCCCTCTGCCTGTGTCTCTGCCTCTCTCTCGCTGTGTCTCTCATGAATAAAATCTTTTTTAAAAAAAGAAATTTATAGGAATGAAAAGATATCTGAGAACTCATATTATTTTGAAAAAGGATTTTTTTCTTTTGACACATTAAAACTGTCTATAAAGTTCTATATACTCAAAGCAGTTTCACTGATACAAAAATAGAAAAATAAGTCAATGGTATTAAAGAGTCTAGGAAAATATGCAAATACATATGATAATATCTCTTTAATTTATGGTACACTTTTAAAACATATTCAACTTCACATCTGCAAGTCTGAAAAATAATAGCAACCCATTATCTACCAGTAGATTACAATATCTGGTACTAATCAACAAGCTGACATCTCATAAAGTACTGGTATGAATGTGAACTATTATAAATTTTTGGAAAATATTCTGACAATATTCTTGACCTAGCAATTATTTTGCAATTCAGTAGAAAGAACATCAGTGTATAAGGAAATAAAAATAGAGGTGTTTGTTTCAGCATTGTTTGTAATGGTAACTAAACTGGAAATAACCAGAAGGTTCTGAAAAACCTTCAATTCAAAACATTAAATAAATCATCAGACACAAACCCTATGAATAATTAGTCATTTTTGAAAGACATGTGAATCATATCTATATTCACTGACCTGGACATTTGTCCATAATATGCTGTTAAATGGATTAAAGAGGAAGAAAAAAGAAAGAAAACTTGAGTAATATGTGTGCTTTTTTTATAAAACAGGAAGCATAAAGAGGCCTCTAGACACATATAGCTTATATGAGCACTGAGATAGGTCCTGATGACACAGTCTACCTTTTTATTTTACTTTTTAAAAAATGTTTAACTGTAGCAAAATACATAAATTTACCATTTTAAGTGTACAGTTCAGTAGTGTTAAGTATCTTTGCACTGCTACACAACCTATCTCCAGAATTTCTTCATCATGCAAAACTGAAGCTCTGACTCATTAAATAATAATTCATTTCCCCTTACCTGCTAGCCCCTGGTAACCACCACTGTTCTTTCTGTTTCTATGATCTTCTTAAAGATTTATTTATTTTAGAGAGAGAAAGACAAAGCATGTTTGGTGGGGGAGGGGAGGGGGGAGAGCCCAGAGCTCAAAGTGGGACAGCCCAGGGCCCAATTCGGGGCTCAATCCCATGGCTCTGAGATCACAACCCCAGCCAAAACCAAGAATAAGACACTCAGTTGACTGCATCACTCAGGTTCCCCTCTGTTTCTTGGAATTTGACTACTCTAGATACCTCATATAAAGGGAATCCTACAGCATTTGTGTTTTTGTGACTGGTTTACTTCATTCAGCACAATGTTCTCACGTTTATCCAAGCTGTAGTATACATCAGAATTTCACTTTTTTAAAGGCTGAATAATATTTATTGTATGTATATACCACAATTTTGTTTATCCATTCATCTACCGATGGACACCTGGGTTCCTTTCACCTCTTGGCTACTGTGCATAATGCTGCTATGAACATGGATATAGAAGTATCTCCTAGAGACCCTCCCTTTAAAAAAAAAAAAAGGTTTATTTATTTATTTGAGAGAAAGCGAGTGAGAGAGAGAAAGTGCACAGGGTAGGGGGCGGAGGGGCAGAGGGAGAGGGAAAATCTCAAGCAGCCTTATGTGGAGTGTGGAGCCCCACGAGGGGCTCGATCTCACAACTCTCAGGTCATAACCTGACCCGAAACCAAGAATTGGACGCTTAACTGACTGAGCCACCCAGGAGACCCTTGAGACCCTGCTTTTAATTCTTCCGGGTACTGAGCCAAAAGCGGAATTGGTGAATAATATGGGTAATTCCCTTTTTAAGTTTTGAGGAACCGCCATACTGTTTTTCCTAGTGGCTGCACCATTTTACATTCCCACAACAGGGTACATGGGTTCTAATTTCTCCATATCCCTGTCAATCTTGTTATTTTGGTTTTTTTGATAGTAGCTATCTTAATGGGTCTGAGATGATATGTCATTTTGGTTTTGATTTGCATTTCTCTAATGATCAGTGATGTTGAACATCTTTAAATGGGCTTATTGACCATTTAGTACATCTTCTTTGGAGAAATATCTATTCAAATCCTTTGTCTGTTTTTAAATTGGACTATTTGGAGTTTTTTCATTTTAAGTTGTAGGAATACCTTTTTAATGTCAGTCACCTGAGAAGGGTGCCGTGGGGCCCAGGGTAGGGGTGGAGGCAATGAAGCCCATAACCTTTTCTTTATTCATCTCTGTAGAAACACAAAAATGCCTTGCAGATTTTTATATCTAACAAATTATAGGAAAATAAGATGAATTTGTGTCCCATTGCCAAAAGGGGCCTCATGCCAACCCCTGCGAGTTCTTGCCCATCTAACTGTTTTAAATTAGTTTCTCTCCAATAGTTGAAGACAGATTTATTCTCAGTTCATTTCTACCTTTTCCAACTGCATGGGAATGAGATTCAGAAGGATTCACTTGTTCTTTTCCTTATGGGTATATAAAATACCACTAATATTTATCACAGGGTAAAAAAGATACATTTGTTAATATATGGAAATTATAAAAAATATTATATAATATCAAGAATATTATATAAACGTAGGAAGTTTAAAAATACTTAAGATAAAAATGCCTCATTCACTCATTCAACATACCAGTACAACTTGGGTCTTGTTCTTGTTGCTGGAGACAGAACAGGAAACAAAACAGAAAAAAACCAGAAAGTGATAAGTGCTATAAAAAGTAATGCTGGGTAAGCAAGGGTGGGGTAATATTCAGATAGGATAAGCAGGGAAACTTTCTCTTATGATGAGTCTCAGCTTTAACAGGCTACGAATGTCCACACTTCACCCATGAAGGTCTTCCCAGTTAACAGAAATTTAATTCTGTTTAAAGATTTTGATAAACCTAAATAATCATCTACCAAAAAGGACCTAAATCCATCTTAACATATAAGCATGCATTTATAAGATTTTTTAAAAAGAAGTTACTTGTTATGGAAGGAATATTGGTGTCCCTCCCCAAATTCACATACTGAAGCCCTAAATCCTTAATGCGATGGTATTTGGATGTGGGGCTATGAGAGGTAATCAAATTTAGATGAGGTCATGGGGATGGGGCGGCCATGATGGGATTAGTATCCTTATAAGAAGAGGAAAAACCAGGCCTCTAGCTCCTCAATTAGCCACACGGGGACACAAAAGAAGGTGGCCATCTGCAAGCCAGGAATAGGGCTCACACCAGAACCGAACTATGCTGGTACTGTGATCTCAGACTTTCCAACTTCCAGAACTGTGACAAACAAACCCAGTCTATGGTATTTTATTATAATAGCCTAAGCAGACTAAGACATTACTTCTCTTGACAATAGCAATCCATTCTAACCACTCATTCTCATTTCATTTTTTATGCTTCTGCTTCATTAAAAGTCCTTCCCTTATTCTTATTTATTTATTTTTGGATCACAAAACATTTCAGCACACATACCCTATTTAGAGGACTAAGACAGTAGCATGCATATTCTAAATCTTGACCCATGGGTAAATCGCTGAGCCCTCAGAAGGGTGGAAGAATTAGTTGTTCAGTTCCAGAGCTTTCAACAGAAATAGTTGACCAGAGCAAAGGCCCTGGAGCAGGAGTCTGGGTAAGATCTACTACCGTGAGGTGAGAGGAAATTAGTGGATGAGGTTATACAGCCTATCATTTGCTGGGCAGGTAGTTGTTAGTGGCACCAAGGGTGGAAGACATGTTTTGGCAAATTTCCTCAAATTCTTCATCCTTCCTGCAGATGGGAAGTCTGCTTATAGTAAAGGAAATACTGATGTCCCACGGCCTTTATGAAAATTCTTTAGCTGACTGGGCTCTGTGCTTGCTAAAAATAAGCAAGAGCATTCTGGGTTTCACCAGGAGACCCTGCTGAAAGGTAGGAACAGGTGGAAGGACCAAGAGATTAGATAGAAAGGCATGAATTCTAATGATCTCTACCTCAATGTAGCAATGTGGCAATAATTACCATTCCTGGTCTTCATCCTATCTGATTAGAGGGGGAAAAACGAATTTACAGAGATCTTCTTACTTATTCTCAGGGAACTCCTGTGAAACAGCGAGAGGTAGGGCATATCATTCTTTTAGCTGTATTTGAGAAAATAAAGGATTGTCTGAGTCAGGGGGAGATTCAGGCCACCTGTCTCCTAAGAGCTATCATATCCACCCACCCAGAAGTGAACACGATATGACCAACTGAATTATATTTCCATTTATTTTAAAGATGAGGTTTGGGAACTATTCATACGTGATAAGCCAGAGGTCCTCAGGGGTATGGTCTCCCTTTCAGCTCCCCTTTGAAATAATATCAGGATTATTAAAAGAAAGAAAAAATCTACAACCATCCTATAAACCAAACTAAAGCACTATCCCCATGCCAGGGCCTTAAAGAGTCTTCCTACACTGCAATGTAGCATGAAGAAAGCAGGAACACCAACTCATAATTTTTCCCTGAGGGAAAATAGTATCCCCCCGAACAGCAAAGACCTTAACAAGAGCCAACATTCCTTGCTAACTTGGAAGGATAAGGACATTTCTTCACTCCCAAATACCCTGGAGATGAGTTCAGGTAAACAGGAGCACAGGGTAGCTCTGGGGACCACCGGTGAGCTGATAGGATCAGCATAACTCTGCAGCCAGTTGGGTCTGGATATGAATCTCACCTTCACCATCTGTTAGTTATTAAACTTCTCTAAGCTACCATTTTCTCCTCTACCAAAATGCCTGAGTAGCTCAGTCAGCTAAGCATCTCCCTTTGGTTCAGGTCATGATCCGGAGTCCTGGGATCGAGCCCCGCATTGGGCTCCCTGCTCAGTGGTGAGTCTGCTTTTCCCTTTGCCCCTCCCCTGTTCATGCTCATGCTCTCTTTCTCTCAAATAAATAAAAACTTATTTTTAAATGCCTAATAATTGTTACTTATGCACAGGATTGCTTTGAGGATTAAATGAGATGGGAATATAAAGTGCTTAGAATAGTCACTGCAAGTATTCCTCTAGAGATGATGATGATGATGAAGATGATGGTGATGGATATGATGATGAGTGATGGTGACAGATATTGATAATGGTGATGATATGATGATGGTAATGGTGGAGATGGTGAGTGATGATGGTGATCATGATGATGATGACAGCAATTAATGATGGAACTGGGATTTAAGATTTGGCAAAATACAGCTAAGGCTTTCAGAAAGCTTCACTTACTTCATATATTCCTGTCCTTTGATCCAGTAATTTCATTTATTAGAAATATTCTTTTGGAAATATAGAGAAATAGATGAGAATTTAAACATAAAATTTAGTTGTATTTGGAAAAATAGCAAACTAAATACCTAACAATAGTGGAGATTTTGAAAAATGCCGTGTAGAAATAAAGCGATTTAGATAGACTGGCCATAATTATAGAGAAGTGGGTTGTCAAGATGGGGAAATTTGAGAGGCTAGATAAATGAATGACATCCCACCCCCATGCACTTCCAGATAACAATCCCTTCTTCATCTAGTAGGAGACAGGAAGTTTATCCTCTGCAAAAATTGAATGACAAGGACACCAGGCAAGGGAGAGGGGCTGGAGTGGAACAGGACAAAGAGGGTTACAGCTTAATTCCTGCTGATGACCCCAGCCCTCTTCTTCCACTGACATCCAAAAGCAAAATCTTTTCTGGGAAAATCTGAACTGCCCTGCCCAGAGAAACATCTACAGATGAAGGCATGTGAAGGTCTTAAAAAGATAATAATAATAAAACAATAAAAAAGAAAAGAAAGAAAAGGAAAGGGCCAATTCAGAGTTTCTTATTTGTAGAAATACAAAAGTAGTCAAGATCAGCAAACATTTGGGGAAGATTCTCCAAAATGAAGAGTACTGCACTAAAAAAAGAGAAAAATAAGAGAGAGAAAGAAAAGAAAAATAATCTAGAAGAAAGAAAAGTAGTCCAAGTATCAGAAGTACAGTCTTACGACATAAAGAAATGGAAAGATAGTCCATGCTCATGGATAGGAAGAACAAATATTGTTAAAATGTCTAGTACCCAAAACAATCTACAGATTTAATGCAATCCTTAATAAAATACCACCAGTATTTTTCACAGAACTAGAATAAACAATCTTCATATTTATATGGAACCACAAAGACCCCAGCTAGCCAAAGCAATTTTGAAAGAGAAAAGCGAAACTGGAGACATCACAATTTCAGACTTCAAGTCATATTACAAAGCCATAGTAATCAAAACAGTATGGTACTGGCACAAAAACAGACACATAGACCAGTGGAACAGAACAGAATACCCAGAAATAAACCCTCAATTATTTGATCAATTAATCTTTGTCAAAGCAGGAAAAAACATCCAATGGGAAAGTCTATTCAACAAATGATGTTGGGAGAACTAGACAGCAACATGCAAAAGAATGAAATTGGATGACTTTCTTATGCCATACACAAATATAAATTCAAGATGGATTAAAGGCCTAAATGTGAGACCTGAAACCATAAAAATCTGAGAACAGAGCACAGCCAGTTGTGTGTCTGACATTGGCCATAACAACTTTTTTCTAGATATGTCTCCTGAAGTAAGAGAAATAAAAGAATAACTTATTGAGATTACATCAAAATAACAATCTTCTACACAGTAAAGGAAACAATCAATGAAACTAAAAGGCAACCATTTGCAAATAACATATCTGATGAAGGGTCAGTACCCAAAACATACGAAAAACCTATACAACACCCAAAATACAAAAAATCCAATTAAAAATGGACAGAAAACTTGAACAGACATTTCTCCAAAGAAGATATACAGGTAGCCAACAGACACTTGGAAAGATGCTCTGCATCACCTATCATCGGGGAAATGCAAATCAAAATTACAATGAGACGTCACCTCACACCTGTCAGAATCACTAAAATCAAAAACACAAGAAACAACAAGTGCTGGAGAAGATGCAGAGAAAAAGGAACCCTCTTGCACTGTTGATGGGAATGCAAAGTGATGCTGCCACTCTGGAAAACAGTATGGAGGTTCCTCAAAAAGTTAAAAATAGAACCATACTATAATCCAGTAATCCAGCAATCCAGCACTACTGAGCATTGAAGCCCCAAAATACAAAAACACTAATTCAAAGGGATATATGCACCCCTATATTTATAGCAGCATTATTTACAACAGCCAAGTTATGGAAGCAGCCCAAGTGTTTGTTGATGGGTGGATGGACAAAGAAGTATAGTGTATACACACACACACACACACACACACACACACACAATGGAATATTATTCAGCCTTTAAAAAGAATGAAATTCTACCATTTGCAAAAACATGCATAGAGCTAGAGAGTATAAGTCAGAGAAAGACAAATACCATATGACTTTATTCACATATGGAATTTCTTTTTTAAGAAAAAGAGAGTGCAGGCAGGAGGTGGGGAGGGGCAGAAGGATAGGCAGAGAGAATCCCAAGCAGGCTCCAAACCCAGTGTGGAGTCCAACACAGGGCTTAATCCCACAACCCTGAGGTCACAACCTGAGCCAAAATCAAGAGCCAGATGACTAATCAACTGAGCCACCCAGGTGCCCCAGTCATTCATGGAATTTAACAAAACAAACAAGCAAAGGAGAAGGAGAGAGAGACAAACCAAGAAACAAACTCTGAACTATAGAGAACAAACTGATGGTGACCAGAGAAGAGGGAGTGTGTGTGTGGGGGGGGTTGCTGTAGGGTGAAACAGATAATGAGGATTAAGGAGGGCACTTGTAATGAGCACTAGGTTTCGTATGGAAGTGTTGAATCACTATATTGTACACCTGAAACTAACAGAACATTGTAGGTTAACTATACTGGGATTAAAACAAATAATAAATAAAATTTTGTATTTCAAAAAAATATATATAGTCTTAGGAGCTACAATGACCTATAAAGATTGAAATTGCAATGTCTGAGCAGTATTACTAACACATCATACCAAAACTTCCTATTTGATGAAACCAGAGGTATTGAAAGAGATTTCAAAAAGGATCCATTTCCTTACTATATGATTCAATGTTAAATTAATGCCATGTACTAGACCATCTAAAATTATCTTATGGCTCTCCAAAATCACAGATATGGCTCCCTTCCTGCAAGTGTTGTCCTGGGCAATAATATTCCCTCATGGCCAACCTTGAGCCATTGTCCTCTACCAACCTATCTTCTCTCCTCCCCTCCCCCCCAGTAGCTCAAGCTTGATTTCTGTGTTCTGGGTAACTGGAATGAAGGTACTAGAACGACATGCACATTCAGTACTGCTACTAGCTGGCACAGAAAGAAAAACCCAAAACTCTCAAACAAGCTAAAAGTCCGCTGATTAGGACAAGTCCCACAAGTAGAAAGTTCTGAAAGCAGTTGGTGACTCAAACAGCTAATTTCAATTGCTCCCTTTTTAAGATGCCCATTATTTAGGTGTCCAGAGATCATTAATACGATTACTCATTTAAACACAAAACAGTTCTTTAAATCCCCTCCTAATTATCACATGAACTGTGTGTGTGTGTGTGTGTGTGTGTGTTGTTTCCAGGGTTTAAGGAAAGCCTGAGATTTGTTGTTTCTAATTACTTAACATAGAAATCATATAAACTTACTCTATCCAAATTGGGGGAAGCACTATCAAAGTTAACAGTGGTCATTTTCTATCAGTAAATCCTTCAATAATAAAACAACATTGCTTTAACAAAGAATCTTTTGTTTTAATTAAAAAAAAAAAAAGTGTGTTCCAATGATACTGTAGTCAGAAACACTGCCAGAAATTGAAATAACATAAAGTCTAGGACATTGAGTAGATTGCAGATTGTTCTTGTGCCCTGCTTGGGAAGAATAATTTCTCCCTCCCTCCCAATCTTGGCCTTTCTGGAGAGGTACCCTCTCTCTCTCTCAAAACAAATTACCACCATAATACATCACATAAGTCTCTATGGAGACCTGACTGCACCTGATCATGGGCTGGGGTCCAGAGGCAATGAAGAAGCAATTCCTGCACTCTGGAAGTACCGTACCTCCTCTCTCTTCAGTGTCTATAAATCCAAGACGCACAAAAAAAACTCGCACACCCACCCCTGCCTTATACAAATTGACTGTTTTGTTCAAAGGTGCTGTATTCCCACAGAATACGCTGCCTGCCATGTCACTCTAGCTTATCCATGGTTTAAAGCTGAAATCAAACTGGTCACCCAACTCCCCCATGCTTTTGAAAGAGACACAAAGAGCCAGCTGAGCCATTGTTAGGGCATTCCCTGGTCTGAAGAACCATATCCCAATGGTGGAGAGAGTGACTCCATCACAGAAATAGAGCCCAGGCTGTAGGACCTGCACATTTTCTCATAACCCCACTCACTGATCATGCCACTTCCTTCAAAAGAGTCATCTGGTGATACCTGGCAGAAATATGTCTGGCCAGAATGATAGGATGGCTTTCATCCTAGTCACTAGCTTGCTGTTGATAAGACTGAATCTGAAGTTGTCCAGTAGGGGAATAAAAACCAAATGGGGTAGGAAATTTGATTTAAGGCATCCCATTCTGGTCCTTATGCCCTGTCATTTACCTCAGCTAGCTGGCCTGTGACAGATGGAGCGTCTCCCACATGTCAAAATCCAATGTCCCAGGCACCTGGGTGGCTCAGCAGTTGAGCATCTGCCTTTGGCTCAGGGCATGATGACCCGGGGTCCTGGGATCGAGTCCCACATTGGGCTCCCTGTAGGGAGCCTGTGTGTCCCTCTGCCTATGTCTCTGCTTCTCTCTGTGTGTCTCTCATGGATAAATAAAATCTTTTTTTAAAAATGTCTCATTCATCTCTGTCCCCCTCACATTCATACAGAGCATAGCCTGTGGAAGGATAACCACCAACCAGTGTGCCCTGAACTGATATGACCTACTTCCATACAAGAAAAGAGGAATGGGGGACTAGCAAGTAAAGCAGGCTATAAAACCACAGTTAACCATCTCAGCCACATAGCCCTGAGACCAACAGAACAGGTGAGTCAGTGGCAGGGGTGGGGAGGGAAACGGGAGGCACAGGGGATGTAGGGGTGTTCACAGAACCCCAATGAGAGCTCCCCTGAATACCCCTAAAGCAAGAATCACTGTACAAAATTAGAGAATTAGAGATGTCAATGGCGACCACCAAACATACTGAGACTGAAGAGACAAATGTGAGACTGAAATCAAGAACTACTGGATCAGATGGGACCTATGTTCAGGTGTGCAAATGCCACTTCTCCTTTATCGGAGGTGCTCTGAAACGGTCTGTCCCACTCACCCTCCCACCCTGGATTACTTAACCCTAAACCACTTCCCACTCACAGGCCAGATATGCTGTCCCAGCTCATCCTGCTACACCCCCCTGTACACCAAACTTGCTGGGAGCATGAGCAGAGTAGCCAAGGTTAAGATCAAAAGAGGAACAAGCCAAGTGAAGGGAAGAATTAGTTCTCTAAAAACAGAGAGGCAGCTGGGGGAGCAAAGAGAACCAGCTAGCAGGTTTGGTATCAAAACATCAACCCGCCCCCTTCTCTGAACGTCCTGACGGGGCCTCCTTTGCCACAGCCACAGTAAGACATGGGAGATTTCCCAGATCCAATGCAGTCACTTTCATGGATAAATGTGTTTATGATGTCAGGATTCGGATGAGTGCAATTCTGGATATGCATTTAATTTGTGCTGTTACTTCTCCTTGGGGTAGGGGTTGGTATTCACAAGGAAAGTTTATTTCTCCCCGGAAGGCTACTCACCAGACGGTTCTAATTAAGCCCTGATGGAGCATGAGGACATCCCAAAAGAGGGTGAAAATGAGCTGTGCCTCCTGGGTCTCCAGTGTCTCACATCTTGAGAGCTTTCAGAAAAGAGGCACTACACATGTGCCACACAAAGTAAAAGCTACATTCCCAGCCAGAAGGGGGAGAGGCCTTGAGATGATCAGCTTTGTTTGGCTATAATCGTTTTTCAGGCGGCCCCAGGCTTCTGTGTGAAACAAACCACTGTGTCGAGGTGAGCAGAGCTCTTTGAACAGGACAGTTACCCCAGGGAAGTTGCTGTAACACACCCGGCCTTCCCATACTGCCGTTTCATTTCAGGCCGGAAATAGAGAGGCCCCCTCCACCTCTTGGGTCTGGGCCTGATCCACAGGAAACTTCTCTCTTGATTAGACTCCCACTGAGCCCAGGGTTCAGCTTTCCATCCTTCATTCCAACCCACACACCCTGCCACTCCACCAAGAACAGAGTCAGGGGGCCTTTTCAAACAAACCTGCCCACCCACGACCACTGTGGGCAAGCTACAGAGCTCCTGCTAAGAATTAGCCCTGCCTTTTTCTTGGAATTGAGAAACTGGCCCTTGAACTGCAAGGGAATATTCTCTAAAAAGCAGATTAATCTTTACTGATTTTTGGCAGTCAAAATTCTGGGGTCAATTAAATGGAGCCAAGACCTAATGCCATAATGCCTTAATGTTTCCTGAGCATTTATGTGCAACGCCTGAGGAGGTACAAGACTCTGTTGGCCCCATCTAGATATTGCTGGAAATTGCACCAGCCTTATACAGCCTTCATTTTCCAAGGTTATCCTATAGTCCAGCACAGAAGGGGGTTTCAACCCTATCGTTTACAAACATCAATGTAACACAAAATAATTCAGACACTCTCTAACTACTTTGAGTGAATTGGTCACAGTCACATGACACATATGGATATTTCCTTTTAAAACAGACTTTCCAACTGAAATGGGATCCAGATGTTGTAAGCAGATGTATATTCAGTCCTCTTTCAAGGGGGTACCTACGTAATGAAAACTCAGCTTATTTTGACTCATTTGTGTACTTTTTACTTCTCCTACTAGCATGAGAGCTCTTCCAGGCCTAGAATTCTTGCCCATTGCACTGAGCACAATGTTTGGACCACAGTTGGTCCTTCAAGCCTGGTCCAATAAATGAAGCAATACATAAACACAATGAAGGTTTCAATGAATCGGATTAAGCACCAAAGTCAGGAACAGAATGTTTCCTGTATAAGGTTATACACACGGATTTGGATTTGGAAAATTCTTGATCCCCTTGTTAACTATGACTATTCGTCAAGCTAACAGCTAGACTTTTTATTTTTTATAATAGCTGGTGATTTCCATTTGAATGGTGCTTTACATGGAAGCTTTACAAAAAAAATTTTCTTAGATGACAAACTGCAGAAGACGTTAGGAACTCTTTAAGACCCAACTCAAATGACAGGTCACATTTATTGAGCACCTACTATGTGCCAGACCCTGTTTGGAAAACTCTCAGGCACTCAGTCTTTGCATGGCTCTGTAGCAGGTTCTGACACTATCCTCATCACGTAGGTGAAGAACCTGGCTCAGTTGTTCCTTGGGCCTCTCTGAGCTCTCCAAAGGAAGGTAGCCACTTCTTCTGAAACCCTATTTAGCATATCTTGTGCTCCTCTTATGAGACATGCTGTGCTCTCCCATGTACAAGCAATAATTCAAGCATCGTTCCATCCTCTCTGCTCCACTGTAAGCTCCCCAAAGATGGGGCTATCTTATTCCAGTGGTATTGCCAAGGCAGGCCCAGGAACTGCATATCAAGGTCGCCTGGGAAGTTTTTCAAACAAAACACAGCAGAGGCCTGGGCCTTACACCCTAGAGGTTTTAGGTGTTGGCTGGTGCTCTGGAACCCCTAGCCTCAGAAAGCTATCTAGGTGGTATTGACACACACCAGGTTTGAGGACCACTGTCTTACTCAACTAGCTCACTGCTTTGCACATTGTGTATAATGAACAAAACATCAAATGAATGAGTGGTTTAACAAATAACCATTATTATGAGATGTCACTCAAGATACATACAACTTTTTCAAGTGGACACAGAACTACCCCGAACAAACTCTGCCAACCCCTCTACCTACTTCCCACCATTCCTTTTCTGCCCCCTTCTGTCATTCAGCTCCAGCCACACTGGCCATTCTCATTGCTCAACTGTGCCAAGCCTCTACCTGGAACTGTCCTACCCTAGATTTGCATGCCTTATTCCTTCTTTTATTTAGATGTCTTCCCAAATGTCACCTCCTCAGAGAAGTGATCTCTGAGGGCCTTAACTCAACCTATAGCATGCCCTTCTATCCCTCACAATACTATTACAATCCTATATCTGTAACCTCATAGCCCTTAACATCAACTGCCATTATATTACATATACTTCAAATTCACTGTTTCTTCCCACTTAGAATGCACACTCCAAGACGTTATGGATTCTTTGAGGAAAGCCGACAAGCCTCTCTGGCTCATTAAGCCTTCTGTTTGAAGTGTTTCAGAGGAGTCTAATTTCTCATTGTGACAAAAAGAAGGGCCTCACTGACTTTCCAAGTTCCTTCCAGGATCCCAAGTCTTAGAAAAATGAAATTTTATAAATAGAAAAAGTCCCAGACATCATCTAATGCAGGGGTTCTTCTTAATCTGGGGTTCATGAGTCCCTGGAGAGTTCTCAACTTCCTAAAACTGTATGTGAAATTCTGTCTGCATGCATATGCACAATTTTCTGTGGAAAGAATCCACAGCTCTCATTAGCGTCTCAAAGGAGTTTTATTTCTCAAACAAAAAGTTAAAATTCTCTTAGCAAAACCCTTTATTATGGATGAGGGGATGAGCCCCCCCCAAAAGCAGCTTAGGAATGACCAAACAGCTGGTTAGCTGGTTCGTGATGGAGCTGTGGGCAGAGTACCCATCTGTTGACCTCTAAGTGGTCTCCTTAACAACTCTCCACCATATCCCTTATAAAGAGAGGACCCTTCCCTTGTGACAATGGCATATTGCCATCCTGAACCCTGGACTCTGGGAGTAGCTACTTCACTGTGTGTATGACTAAGCCTTGGGCAAAAATACTGCAGAATGCTTTCCCCCTCCCGAACAATTTAATTATTCACAAATTTTCATGTACAGAGAACATCAGGGGGGATGAAGACTCAAATTTGCCCTAAGCCTCTTTCAAATGGCATTTCATACCAATGCAGTAGAGGGCATCTTCTCGTACCCTCGCGCACCAGATGCCCTCTGCGAATAAAGACCTTTTTTTCCCTACTGCTAATGGCTGCAATTTTCTCATGATTTCCTATCGTGGTAAATGCCAACAAAAAACATCACCCCCACCACTTGTCCTACTGGCTATTCTTTCAATGTTGCAGATTCCAGACCAGCCCTGCCAGAATGAAAAACATAATATTCACAAGCCATTGGGAGGCATGCAGAGAGGGGGGCTTGGAGAGAAATAAAGGACGGGGTGTACTTGGAATTCAATCAGAAGCCCGTGCGTGACCTGCCCCTTCCTCTCTGATTTTTTGTGTTTACAGAAAGCTCTGCAAGGTACTCTGAGGTGCCAAATCAACTTTTCCAGTGAGCCCATCACACTGTATGGAACAGAGACCCACTCAAGTTGTGTCAGGAAGAGTCAAGAAAAGCAATGCTTTGGACCTAGAACTGGACAGCAGCTAAGAACAAGGAGAGCTCTGGGGCCTGGGTGCACCCCCTCCAACCCTGCACCCGCCCCAGAGGCTCTAGGGTTGCTCTCTACAGCTGCTCCCTTCTATCAATCAGCTTCTCCAGTTTCCCTATGGTTTTCCTGTTTCCTTTTTTCTTTAAGTATAGTTGACACATGATGTTAACATTAGTTTCAGGTGTACAACATGGTGACTGGAGAAATGTATATACATCATGCTGTGCTCACTGCAAGTGTAGCTACCATCTGTCTCATTACATCACTATTATAGTATCACTGACTGTAGTCCCCATGCTGTCCCTTTTATTCCCATGACTTATTCATTCCATAACTGGAGGCCTGGATCTCTCCTACTCCACTTCACCCATTTTGTCCATTCCCCAGCCCTCTGGTAACCATCCGTTTGTTCCCTGTACTTATAGGTCTGATTCCACTGTTTGTTCACTCGTTTGTTTTTTTTAGATTCCACATGAGTGAAATCATATGGTATTTGTCTTTCTCAGTTTGATTTAGTTCACTTAGTATAATACTCTTTAGGTCCATCCTCCATATGGTTTTTTCATTCATAACCTTGGCCTCCACATGATTTCAGTTTGCCAAGGACTCGACTCTGTCAAATGGCATCCTTTTAGCTTTTGCCTCTGTGGCAAAATACAGCTTGGGATTCTTTCATTCAAAATCCCAAGATAGGGAATATGACTGACTCTACTTCTTTGTGCCAAGCATTGTCATCGTTCAGATTATGGAATAGCTTCTCTGGAGTGCTGTGCCCACCCATATACCAATTGACAATGGCCGAGCAAGTCAGATATGGTATAAAATGTGGCTGTTTACCTAGGCCTTCCCAAAGTCTTCTGCAGTGGCTTTGACCAGATAGGTACGGTGACGATTCATTCTATTGGCTCTAAATCAGGCTGTTCAATAGTGTGCAGTAGCAGGCTTCTACTAGCATGTAAGAGCCAACTGTTAACTTTTCGGGGATTTTTGTAAGCTATTCGTTAATCCACTGATAGTTTGAAATTGGCCATAGTGGGAATACTTATACCACAGACATTGGCAAATACTACAAATCAGAGCCTGCTTGCTTGGTTTCTCTCTCTCCCTCCTTTTTCTTTCTTTCTTCCTTCCTCTTTTGTTTTCCTTTTTCTTTCTTACTTCCTTTCTTTCTTCCTCCCTTCCTTCCTTTCTTTCTCCCTCCCTCCCTCTTTCCTTCCTGTCTTCTGGAGAGCTAGTTTGCCAGCATACCCCTGTAGCATTAATGGTTAAAGAGGAAGAAAAAAATTAAGGTAAACAGGGCTCCCGGACAACCTGACATTTGATAATCTATGTCATTTCCCTCTTCTCTTCACCTAGCTTTTGCTGCAGCCAGAATGGATGGTTTCCTCATTCCTACCTCCCACAGATACCTGTTCTACAGCCAGGAGCCAAGTCTCATGCTGAGCCATATCTTCAGGCTTCTCAAACCTCAATGCCCATCTCCATAAAGGTCAACTTCTTCCCTGAAGACTACCTAATCCCCTCAATTAAAGTAACCTCTGCTTTTCTAAAGTCCTGGAACCCAAAGTATTGCCCTCTTTTCATCTTCAGCCTTTTACTTTAGCTATTTCTGACTTCATAATTTGTAGTACTTTAATTTATTTTAAACTTCCTATGAACAAGATCTATGTCCACTTCTCTGGATCCTTCCAAGTGCTGAACATATGCTCCTCAGTTAAATACCTGGGAGCACATGGTGAATGAATACAGAACAATTATTTCCACAAGTCAGCCAATAACACACCTCTAGAGCCCTTGTCTTCACACATCTACCATTCCAGACCTGCGAACTCATGAGTTCCCCAATAGAGATGAGCCCTGACAACCAAATCAGAATAGGATTTGTGAAGGCATGAATAGAGGTCATATAAAGGCATGTATCTGGTCTCTCTGTGTGTATTACTTTAAGTAGACACAAATGCCCATAAGAGAAGGGGGAAAAATCAAGGATATAATATAGGGATTTTAAACTTTGACTTAGCAACAGCAGATTCATACCTCAAGCCACCTGTTAAACTTGATCAACCCCTTATTAAAACTGATCTCCCTTTAAGACTTTGAGAAAGATGGCTCTGAGTATTAGGGGAAATCTCAGAACTAGGAACCAGATGAACAAGATCACAAGTTCACTGTCAGGAGAAAATGAGTTCTTCATGTTATGAATCACTTAAACAGCCTGAAGAGTATATAAAAGCCATGAAGCAGTTAGAAGGAAAACTATCAGATTACAATTGGCATGTAAAGAAAAGAGCCCTGAAGAAATGGGCTTCTTTGCCCCAAAGCTTTTCCTAGACAACACCACCTGAGTAAGGCTTCAGGCAGAAAGTTCAATGGCGTATCAACTTTAGATCTTGACATTCTTGGTCAATGCATGTGGCCTTACTGGCACTGCTCAAATAATTTGTAGAAATTTGTTAAAATTGAAAATGCCTCACACTCTGAGAATCTGGAAGGTGGCAGAAAATAGCATCTCTATTTTACAGCCAGAAAACTGAGATAAAGAGAGGCAAGCCACTCGATTGTGTCTGTAACAGAGACTGAAATACAAGCCCAGCTTCCTAATCCTGGCTTCGATACTTCTCTGTGGGTCTCACTCTACCCATCATCCCTCCAAACCCTAAGTGCCCCAGAATATAAAAAAACAAGTGACCTTTATGAGACGGATCATTCCTGAAGCTTAATCCAAACACTTGGTGTTAAAAACAGGAAAAAAAAGGGGGGGGGGTCCCTCAGAACTAAGGCAGACAAAAGAACATGGTAGAGTGCCTATTACTGCAAGAAAACAAGCCCTTTAATCTTCCAAAAGTCTAAAAACCCTGTCACCCCAGGCTGCTGATAAATGCAAGAAGATAAAGACATATTACAGGGAATGCACACTTCACTGTAGAGATCACTTATATTTCCTTCATCTGTCATTTCTTGATAGGAAGATAGGACCACAGAAGTGCTATACTTTCCCTAAGGTTTTATAACCATTAGCTAAAGCCTCCTAACCCTGGAATTTAGCCCCCTGGTAGCTAAGAAAAATCACCAGTAAAGAAGGGAAAAAAGAAAGCAAATGAGAGCAAAACTCTGCATGTACATGTGTCCTCCGTAAAAGCCTCGTGTCTGATCCTTACAAATGGAGTCCTTTGGGCAACCAATGAGGGTTTTCTGAGTCCAAAATATGTCACTGCATTAAGTCAATATCAAAATGCAACCAAAGGAAAGTAGACAAGATTGAGCCATTTGCTCTGAAATAAGTTCCACTGTCAAATCTGAACTGAGCAGGCAGGCTCATATCTAACTCAGGAAAAAAATGCAAGAGATGGATTCAAAATTTCCAAAGCTCTTGGCTTAGATCGGAGCTCAAACATGAAAAGAATTCTTCTACAGAGTCAAACCATTTCTGAATCTGTGAGCTTCCAAAGAGACCTCCCTGAAGCTATCAAGCAATTGGAAAAAAAGCTGGAGCTGCAATCCCCACATTGCCCAATGTGAACTGGGTACTGGTCTCCCTCAAGCTAGGTTCCTCAGAAATATTCTGCAGTATTCTATACACAGTCAACCCCTTTCCTCAAGTAGGCATCAGTCTTCTTTAAGAAAGGCTCACAGGGACAAACTGTAAGAGACACTTAATCATAGGAAACATAAAGGTCGCTGAGGGGAAGGTGTGAGGGGTTGGGGTAACTGGGTGATGGGCATTAAGGAAGGCACATGACGCAATGAGCACTAGGTGTTATATAAGATTGATGAATCACTGACCTCTACCTCTGAGACCAATAATACATTTTATGTTAATTGGCTGACTTTAAAGAAAAAAGAAAGGCTCACAGGCTTATAAGATAATCATTTGGAGTTCTGTCCTCAAAGATTCCTAGTTTCAATTCTACGATAGTCTGTGTGATAGGACCAGAAATGGCTGGCCAAGAGCTACTGGTCATAACTGTCTGTGAGTCTAGGACCGGAGATGAGGCTGGAGATGATGTATACTGTGGCATTCTATCAGACCAAAGGGAAGGAAGCCAGACTTTATGAAACCCTGCCTACTCTTTCTATGTATTTTCTACACATTCCGTATCTTAGGTCATCCTCACACCCCATAAGCCACTGGAACATAGCAGGTATTCTGAGAACATGGACTTCCTCAGAGCAGTAAGCTAGTCACAGTGAGTAGAGAATAAAATTCCAGTTGGTTGGACTCAAAACACCTATGTTAGTCGGTTTTGAGTGAATTATTTGTTTATACCTCTTAACATCCTAGTCTGATCTGAGCCAGTGTTACTCCAAAAGCACAGAAACAGAGAATAGAAGTCCCCTCACCCAGAGACTCCTGGGAATTCAAATATCTTCTCTAACAATTTTTACAAGACCAGGCCATTTCCAGCCATAAGAGCTTTGACACTGGAAATATACTAGAGTCTAGTCTGGACCTCTGAAGATGGGTTCAGAGCTAACAACACTAACTATTTAATAATCAATCCTGCTCTGGGGGCACCTGGGTGGCTCAGTGGTTGAGCATCAGCCTTTGGCTCAGATTGTGATCCTGGGGTTCTGGGATCAAGTCCCTCATCAGGCTTCCAGCAGGGAGCCTGCTTCTCCCTCTGTCTCTCTCTCTCTCTTTCTGTGTGTGTGTGTGTGTCATGAATAAATAAATACAATCTTAAAAAAAAAAAATCAACCTTGATCTGCAAACAAGGTCACCTGATTGCCAGGCTAGTATAGTCTCAGGCAGGCTCCTGCCTAGCAAAATTTCAGATAATGATTATATACTGCCCATGGTACCAGGAAGTATGATCATCATATTCCTACCTTCTCAACTGGCTTAGAGCCTTATTTGATTCATAAAAGCAAAGGGTAATAAAAGTAGACCTGAACTTCAAAATTCTGAGCCACAAGAACCTACTCTCCAAAACCTTCACCCTGCAGCAAATGGCTCTTGCATCTGCCTTGACAATTCTGATTTTAAGCATGGCTTGGCCACTGGCACTTGCTACAGTCTGCAGGACTGGAAGTAGTAACCATGTTAGCTTACCCTGTGGCACTGAGCAAATCAACAGCTGCACATCGATCTTCTTCACCTACTCAGAACATGACTTATTTTTTTAAAAGGCATACCATATTAGTGAAGCTATTAGACTATAGAAATAATCATATATAAGTGTTCTATTTTGTTAGTGAAATATTTTATGTAATGTGAGACTAAGTCTTGTGTATGCCATGGGCCTGTCCATTACCTTATCAAAGAAAAGAATGACATCACCTCCCTGTCTTTAAACAAAGGAGTCAAAGCCAGAGAATAATGGTTTATCAGCCATAAAATAGTCATTTAGATACTTAAAACAATAAATTACTTAAAATTAACGAGACGTAATTCTACAAGTTTTTAATTTTAGGATTATAAAGAAATGAGGCTAATGTAAACATGAAAATTCCATTTTGCCCCTAACTGAAGAACAATGTAGGAATAGGTTTTTGATTGTAAACAAAGAGACAGAGTGTATCATAAGTAATTCACTCAATTGAAGAAAGCAAAGTATACTAAATTACAGATGATCTTCAATACAGGAGTGTATAAAGTTAGAATTTTGCTAGAATATGCAATAGCGTAGTTTGAGAGATGGGGTCAAAGATCTAATTGCTGAATCCAGCCAAGACATCCTGTGTGATTTGTAGCAAACCACCGAAATAAGTCTGTTTCAGTTACTAGACCTCTACAACAGAGGTGACAACAGCTCTGCCTTTAGGTCACAAATTACATTAATACTCATTGGATCATGAAGTCCAATTTATTTATTTGTTCAAATTGGTAACCGATCCACATTGCACAAACTTTCAAAGGTGCAAAAATAGTCAATAAAAGCTCTCTACTTCTGACGCCCAATCCACCATCCCCTTTCAAGAACCACCTGAAGGACAATTTCTTACATACAGTTTCAGAAATGGTCTAGCATTTACAAGTTCATGCAAACACACACTTTTCTCTGCCTACTGCATTGTGGCTTGACAGTGCCTGACACACAGTAGGTACAGAACAAATATTCATTTAATGAAATTAATACTACAGACACTTTTTGCATCTTGCCCTTTCATTCAAATATATCTTGGAAATAGCCCATATCAATGAATAGAGAGCTCCTTCACTTTTTTCCTTTCTAAAATTCTTATTTTGGTTTACTGTACATACAGGAAAGGCACATATTTTACATGTACAGTGCACTAAGTTTTCATAAACTGAATCACCTACATAAGCAACACTCTGATCAAGAAAAGACAAATGTTACCAATAACCTAAATGCTCTCATCCTCACTGCCAGCACAGCACACCTTTCACCCTGCAGACACCTAGACTAACGACTACCCTGACTTCAAAAAATAAATTAGTTTCACCTGTATTGGTATTTATAGCAATTCAGTAGCAAAATAGGTACTCTTTTGTGTTCACCTTCTTCCCATGGCCTTTTGGAAGACTTAACTGTATTTTTATGAGGACATGTAAATCTTGTATTCTCACTGCCCTATAGTATTTCCTTGGGTGGGGACACCATAATTTATACATATGTTCAACTGCCAATGGGCATGTGTGTCATTTCCAATTTGGAGCTATTTTAAATACTGTACTATGAACATTCTGCACAAGGCTTTTAGCAGAAACTTGTCATTCTCCTAACAGTGAAACTGTGGAGGCACATAGTAGGTCCACACCAAACTTTCCTAGGAACCACTAAACTGCTTTCCGAAATGGTTGTACTGATGTACGCTTTCATAGCACATGCGACTTCCTACGACCACGTGTCCTCACCAGCAGCTGGAATGATTCCATGGTTTTGTTTTGTGCTATTTAGCTCTTCTGGTAGGGTTGCCATTGTTTTTACATCTCTGTGATGACAAATGGAAAGCAGCCCCCTTTCATATGTTTACTGGACATTTGGATATTATCTTTTATGAAGTGTCTATCCAAATCTTTTGCCTATTTTTGTATTGGGTTATTCTTTTCTCTTACTAATTTCTAGTTCTTTACATGTTTGCAATATGATCTGTTGTTCAGACATATGTACTGGGAATGTCTGCTTCCATTCTGTGGGTTCTCTTTTTAATCTCTTAAGTGTGTCTTTCTCTGAACATTAAGTTCTTAATTTTAATAGATTCAGTATAATTTTTTTATAAGTTAGTGGGTTTTGTGTCCCTTTTAAGAATCTCTGCCTACTCCAAGATCAAGATGTTCTCTTATGCACTTTTTTAAAAAAGATGTATTTATTCTTAGAGAAAGAGAGGGGGGGGAGGAGGAGAGGGAGAGGGAGGATCTCAAGCAGACTCCTTGCTGAGCACAGAGCCAGACACGGAGCTCTATCTCATGACTCTGAGATCATGACCTGAGCCAAAATCAAGAGTCAGATGCTTAATCAACAGAGCCACATAGATGCTCCTCTTATACTCCCTTCTGAAAGACTTTACCTTTCAGACATTTGGAATCATTTTTTACAGCGTGAAGTAGGAGTCCAGGAATCAACTTTTTTGGCATTAGGTAGGGATCCAGTATATTTTTTCAAGACAGACAATTGACCCAGAACCATTTTTTGAAGAGATCATCCTTAAACTACCAAATGCCAGTATCATCTTCACAGACACTTTGTCTATCACTGAGCTTGATTTTTTTAATGCTGTAGTATTCCATTATATGCACATGCCACAAATCCCTAAACCCACTCCCCACTGGTTTACATATATTTTCACATTTTTGTTATGAATAATGATCTAATGAACAATCCTGTCCATGTATTATTTCCCACATGTGTTAACATATCTGTAGGATAAACTCATAGAAATAGAATTGGTAGGTCAAAGGATATGTACATTTTTATTTTAATCAATATTTGATAGAGGGTATACCAGTTTTAATTAGATTTTTCAGACCACAATGATACGGCACACACAGTATTATTATAAGACATGGCACATTAGAACTTCACTTATATCAAAGTTCCCAACATTTTGAGCCTCAGGATCTCTTTTTTAAAGACAATAAATGAGGGGATCCCTGGGTGGCACAGCAGTTTAGCGCCTGCCTTTGGCCCAGGGCGCGATCCTGGAGACCCAGGATCGAATCCCACGTCGGGCTCCCGGTGCACGGAGCCTGCTTCTCCCTCTGCCTATGTCTCTGCCTCTCTCTCTCTCTCTCTCTCTCTGTGACTATCATAAATAAATTTTTAAAAAATTAAAAAAAATAAAGACAATAAATGAAAAAAAAATTTAAAAATAAAGACAATAAATGTTCTTCTAGTATCCACTGGCTGAGAAAATATATAGAAGCATGCAAGTTCATAGAATCTGTGCCTCATAATCCTGTGAGATGGAAAAACTTAAATGAATCATGCTGTCATGATGTGAGGGGCAGGCCTTCTCTGTTTATTTGCTCCTGTTCATAAGGAAGCTCAAAGCCTGGCTGGTATGCCTCAGAAACCAGGTAGACAGACTCCAGCCCTATTCCAGGAGGAGTTTGACTCCAACAGGAAGTCCCCAGTAGCTCTCTGCCTTGAGATGAGGCTGCATATCCTCCTTACTATCAAGCTGTCCCCTCCCATCAGAACTGCACAGGAGGACTTGTACCCACCATGACAGCAAGGAGCCTTACTCAAACTTCTCCTAGATTAAGTGTTCAGAATGAAGCATCATGGTTTTGCTCAAAATACAGGTTTAAAAAAATACCAATGTTCTCTCACTTCCAGGTCAATATTATAATCCCTTGTGATCAATACAAGACTTTACCCATACTTGGTAAACTACAGTATCATTCAAACCTGCTTGTAATGTTGTAAGAGTATCATGTTACTTATTAATTTTGTGATTGAACATTATATCAATACTCTGGTGCTGGGGACCAAACATCACTGGGTCTATACCAGCCCTGAAATATGACCACCATGAAACCCACAGCGTGACTTCTACTTTGCAGGCTCAAACCTCCAAGACACACTTCCTTTCCAGAACTCTTAAAAAGGGGAAGGTAAACAGCAAAGAAAACCATCAACAAAATGAAAAAGGCAGTCTACCAAATGGGAAAAAATATCTGCGAATCACACATCTGATGAGGAGTTATCCAATATATAAAGAACTCATAAACTCGGTAGCAAAAAAAAAAAAAAATCCAATTAGAAAATGAGGAGATCTGAATAGACATTTTTCCAAAGAAGACATACAGATGCCCAAGAAGAGACACATGTAAAAAAGTCCTACATCACTCATCATCAGGGGAATGTAAATCAATAATGAGATATCACTTCACGTCTTTTAGAACATTATTATAAAAAGACAAGAAGCAAGCATTGGTGAGGATGTGGAGAAAAGAGAAGTCTTGTGTACTGCTGGGATGTAAATTAGTGCAGCTAGTATGGAAAACAGTATGGAGGTTCTTCAAAAATTAAAAATAGAACTACCATATAATCCCACTTCTGGGTATTTATTCAAAGGAACACTAACTTGAAAAGATATCTGTACCTCCATTTTAATGCACCATTATTTAATAGCCAAGATTTGGAAACAACCTAAGTGCCCTCTGATGATGAATGGATAAAGAAAATGTGATATGTATACAGTGAAATATTATTCAACCATAAAAAGAAGGGAATCCTGCCATTTATAGCAATACAGATGGAACTAGAGGGTATTATGCTAAGTAAAATAAGCCAGAGAAAAGCAAATACTATATGATCTCACTTATATGTGGAATCTAAAAAAAAAAAAAAAAAAAAAAACCACAAAAACAATGGAACTCATAGAATAGATTGGTAGCTGTCAGATGTGGGAGATGGGTGGTAATAAGTAATTCTTGGGGATGTAATGTACAGCATAATGATTACAGTCAATAATACTATATTGTATATTTGAAAGTAGCTTTTATTTTTTTAAAGATTTTATTTATTTATTCATGAGAGACACAGAAAGAGGCAGAGACACAGGCAGAGGGAGAAGCAGACTCCATGCAGGGAGCCAGATGTAGGACTCGATCCCGGGACTCCAGGATCACGCCCTGAGCCAAAGGCAGACGCTCAACCACTGAGCCACCCAGGCGTCCCAAAAGTAGCTTTTAAAAAAGTCCTCAACATGGGGTGCCTGGGTGGTGCAGTTGGTTACACAGCTGACTCTGGATTCAGTTCAGGTTGTGAGCTCAGGGTCATGGGATCAAGCCCCACATCTGGCTCCATGCTTAGCATGCAGTCTGCTTGAGATTCTCTCTCCCCCTCTGCCCTTCCCACTTGTGCTCTAAAATAAATAAATAAATCTTTTTTTTTAAAAAAAAGAGTCTTCATCGTGAAGAAAAATTTGGTATGGATGCTAACTAGACGTACCACAGTGATCATTTCTCCTTATACACACTTCACATTGTACATGTGAAAGTACCATCAAGTTATATGTCAATTATATCTCAATAAAAAGGGGGAGAAGATAATTTAATATCTAAATCTTATTCATACCGAAATCTCCACCTAGGAGAAAACCCAGGGAAGACAAGTATTTTCCCCTTTAGGACTGTGTTGGGTGCAATTATTTGTCAGAGTCCCAAGCAGACATATAAAGAAACTTGCTCTGTCAAGTTATAGAGAGGAAGCAACTAGAAGACAATAGGCTGAAACACAAATTTTCTAGGAGCCCTGTGACTTTGGTTAATCACTTTATGCCTCCAGGGCATATTTTTCCAATAAATGAGGGTGTTAGCTATGAGGGGATGCATAGAGAATCTAGCCCTTAATATTTTATAATGCTATGCACAAAAGGGTAAAGCTGTCAGATTTTTATAACCAAGTTTTAGAACTTATAACCAGTCTCCAGCAGCAAAGTGTGGGGGAGTGAGAGCCCTATCACTGCAGGCTCATAGGAAATACACTCCTGCCCCAGCTATATGTAACAAACCAGTCATCAGGATGCATTCTTACTCACCTTGGCTGAGTCAGCAAAGAGCTATTTTCAAGAGAGAATTAATCTCTGCTACGATTCTTTCCCTCAAGTTATTTGAAAAGATAAAGAATGGATGCCCAAGATTCTTAGGGCATCGAGGGGGTCCAACTACTGCATCTGACATAGACCGTCCCAGAGTTTAAGAGGGTGTGGAAAAGTAGGAGAAAATGGCACAATCTGGAAACATAGATCCATGAATATAAAGCCATTAGAACAATAGCAGCTTTGCCATGGCATAGAGCTTTGTGGAAAGACAAAGACCACTTTTGTCTCTTGCTTGGGAACTGGTTGCCAGCAATTCAGACAATCGTTTTGAGTCCCGACTGCCAGCCCAGGCTCCCAGAGGACAAGGCCTGGACATCACTTGCAAAAATAAAATTAACACTACCATCCTCTGCTTTCCCTTGCTCACCCAACTCTTTGCCTCAAAATAATTTCTTAGTCTGATCTCAAAAGCCCTTTTTTAGCTTAAAAATAAAAGCCCATTATTCCTGAGGTATGCTGGAGGCTACTTATAAACCAATGTCAAAGGACTCCCTGAAGGATCTGTTATACCTTCAACATCCAGAGATGGCAGACATTTCATGGATGATTTTATCTATTTGATGAGGAAGAAAACTTCTTTTCCCTCCTTTTAAGCATTTAGTGAAAAACTATTTGACCTTAGTCAATTTCCTGGGCCACAGATACAGGTCAATTCTACTGCAATTCTATTATAACTCTCAATTCAAATGAGTAGTAACAGAATTGACCCATGTTCCTTTTTTAATTCTTTTGACAGTACTGAAATATTTTCTGTGTATAGAGTTGTCATTGTTGTTACACTGAATATTGATGGGGATAAACTAGCAGTTGGGAAATTTTCCCTTTATGGGAAAATTCATTACGATGAGATTTGACTCCTTACCCCCCAAACTCCACTGGTTTGTCTCTTAATATTTAGATGAGAGAAATTACCAGTTAAGTTTCAGCTAACAAGTTGAAACGTGTGACCACCACAAAAAAGCCTTCTATAAATCTGGACAAATTAATTATTGAGTAACTACTCCCTTTGCTGCAAAGCCCCTTGCCAGTACTCTAAATTACTTTTTCTTCTCCACATTACTTGTGATCTCCTTTTTCTTTTGATGACCCTGTGTACAGTATATACTATGCTTATTGTAAAGGGATCTCAACTCCTTTTTTGTAATAGGAAGGAACAAATGCATTTAAAAGCCTTCTTTCTTTCATTAGATTTTGTCTTTTCTAAGTCATGTGCTCAACACAATACTAATGCAATGACTCAGAACCTCCCAAACCCTATTTACCACTGTGGTCAAGCACCTTCCTCCATGAAGCCTCCACAAATAATGAAGGGGGCGGGGGGGGGGGGGAGGAGAAGGAGGGGGAGGAGGAGGAGGAGGAGGGTGGTGAGAGGGGGAGGAGGAGGACTATCCCATTTTCCTTTCCTATCTAATAAGGCATCATTTAGGATTTCAATTCCTCTCCACCCCACAATGTTCACACAACCTCTGCTTAAGCAATTTATTAAATCTATTTTATCTAGTATTTATATGTTCCTTTTCCTACTGCTTTTCATTGCATCTCATTGGAAGGATGCATAGGGCAGTATACTCCATAGCTTGGAGAAAATGCCCTCTTATGGCAGACAAGACAAATTTAGGTAGATGATGGGTTCAAGTGCTCATTTATTACTCCATCATTTATATCCTGAATGCTGACCACGTGCCAGGCACTTTTCCTAGGGTTGGTATTTTCTAATGGAAAAGACAAAGCTCCCATCCTTATAACCTTATATTCTGGTATGGGAGACAGGCAGTAAACACAATCAAATAAATAAGACAATTACAGACCATGTAAAGAGAATAAAGGGAAAAAGACATTGAGAGGTGTGGGGAGGCAAAGTGTGGGCAAAGGCAGTAGTACCCTAAGGGAGGATTCTTAGAAGGACTTAAGGAGGGATTACTCTAACAGTGATTCCATTTTTTAAAAAAATTTTATTCATTCATGAGAGACACAAAGAGAGAGGTAGAGACACAGGCAGAGGGAGAAGCAGGCTCCACGCAGGGAGCCTGATGTGGGACTCGATCCCGGGTCTCCAGGATCAGGCCAGGGCCGAAGGCAGCGCTAAACTGCTGAGCCACCCGGGCTGCCCTCCACACTGTTTTAAAGTGTGTTTCATTACCTGTCACTTACTCTTCATTGCTGGATCACGATCTGGGCTGAAGGCGGCAGTAAACCACTGAGCCATCAGGGCTGCCCAGTGATTCCATTTTTAATTCTCTTTTTATCTAACTAGCTACAGTTGATGCTTATTATTTGCAAATTCTGTAACTGTGAATTTTCCTACTTGCTAAAATGTACTTGTATCCTCAAATAAATATTCCTGGTGCTTCCACAGTCACTCTCAGATGTGTGCAGACAGGCAAAATGGGATGTGCAAGGTCCCATCTGAGGTCCAACAAGGAGACACCACCTTTTTCAGTTCTCATATGGCAAACAGGTGTCCTTTTTGCAGTTTTAAAGGTAATGTCATGTTCTTCTCATATTATGCTTTTTGTTAATGACTTCACCATTTAAAATGGCCCCCAAACACAGTGCATGGTATTGAGCTACTGTGAGTGTTCTTAGGCATAAAAAGGCTGCAATTTGTCTAATGAAGAAAATACATGTGTTAGGTAAGCTTCACTTAGGCTTGATCATCGTCCTATTGGCTGTGAGTTCACAGCTAGTAAATCAATGATATATATTAAATAAAGTCTTTAAATTTTAAACAGAAACACACTTAAAATAAGGTAATGTATTGACCAGTTGACGAAAACGTGACCAGAGGCTCACAGGAACCTGACCTTGAATTTCCCCTAGGAGCAATGGTTCAATATTCACTAGTCAGGGTTCCCGGCTACTTTATATATCAACTATCAGAAATCACGGGAATCAACGTCACAACAAAGAGAAAGCTTCAAGTTGGGTATCATCCTCCCTCCCGAATAGAGGAATGGTTTGACAGGTACCATTATCTAGCCAGACCTCAGTACACTGCTGTCTTATTTTTGTTGGTGTTATTTTTATAGCTGCTTTTTCCTATGGCACATGATGCTGGTTCTTCTTTAATGGCAGGAATGGAGGATTTTTCTTTTCTAATAACTAAGTAAAAACTACAACATTCAAAAAGCAGCAACATAGAGAAAAGATGAAGTAGGAAACAGACAAGGCAAAAGGGCATGGAATCAGACATGAAGCTGCTTCACAAGGGCACCTGGATATGGCAAAGATCAAGGTGACAATGGATAACTGTAAAATGTCTCTGAGACCCCCACATGTACCTAGAACATACTGAATTAAAGGGTTTAGAACAGTCACAAAGTAAATTCATAATAAATATTAATTCTATAGTTCTTTTATTCTTAGCCTCAATGTGGTTAGAACATGAACACATTAGGGCAAAGGCTTCTTCAGCTGTATATTATCTAGCAGCATCTGCCTCCAGTAGACAGATGATCAACAAGTGTTACTGTTGTTGCTTATTCTGGTTCCATAACTAATTAACTGTGTGATCTTCAGCCAAGGATTTTTAATCTGTGTTCAAATTCAGAGATCTGGGCAGCCCGGGTGGCTCAGCAGTTTAGCGCTGCCTTCAGCCCAGGGTGTGATCCTGGAGACCCAGGATCGAGTCCCATGTCCGGCTCCCTGTGTGGAGCCTGCTTCTCCCTTTGCCTGTGTCTCTGCCTCTCTCTCTCTCTCTCTCAATCTGTCTCTCATGAATAAATAAATAAAGTCTTAAAAAAAATTCAGAGATCCATGGATTTGTTTTTTTTTTTAATTTTTATTTATTTATGATAGTCACACACAGAGAGAGAGAGAGAGGCAGAGACACAGGCAGAGGGAAAAGCAGGCTCCATGCACCGGGAGCCCGATGTGGGACTCGATCCCAGGTCTCCAGGATTGCGCCCTGGGCCAAAGGCAGGCGCTAAACCGCTGCGCCACCCAGGGATCCCCAGATCCATGGATTTGAAATGGGAAAAAAAAATGCATCTCAATTTTCTAAAACTTAGTATTTAATTATGACTGTAGGCAATAAACCCCAACTTGTACCAAACTGAAATCATAAGTATTTTCATATCATTATCATGGTTACTGCAGATATCTTAAAAAAATCATATATATTCATCATTAATTCGAAAGTATGGTAGTTTATCAGACCTGCCGCTAGATCTGGTTATTTAGTGCATTAATAAGCACATGTATCACAATATTACAATTTTGAAAAATATCTTGACAGCTGTATTTCAATACAACTGGGTTCCATTTTCAATTCCTCATAGTTGACTTTATACACTTAAAATCATTATTCTAAGAAAGGGATCCAGCGGCTTCACCAGAGGACCAACAGAGTTCATGCAATCAAAAGGTTATCTTGTGTTAAGCAATTCACTTTACCTCTTTAGACACCAAGTTCCTCTCTTTAAAGGGAAACTGGATTAGTTAGTCCCTCAGACCCTCCTCTTGAGGATTGGATGGGAACCACAGCACACCTGAACGCATTAACAAAGGGCTACAGGAGTCTGCTTTCAATTTTTACACCAGCATTTGAGTCTACTCTACTAAGCTAAATGCTTTCAGATTAATGAGGCCTAGCAGAACCAACAGATGAAGAGCTAATGGTGAAAGCAAAGATGCTCCCACACTACCTTTTATCACATTATAACAATATAGATCACAAACAATAATGAATTGTTTTGCAACAACAACAAAAAATCAACCAACAACATAATCTGGGACCGTTATTAATATAAATAGCTTGTTTGGGAGCAGACTTAAAACATAAATGTTTCAATAATCAGAAGAGTAACCTGGATATATATCACTGACATTTGTTTTAAATCTAAATAAAAATGATTATATCCTCATGTCCTCAAACAGAAAAAAAATTCAAGAAAGGGGAAAAAAGAATAAAGGAAAAGAAAATAAAGAAAAAGGAAAGAAGAAAAGAGAGTTTTCCATGGCTGTATGGAAGAGCACTTGTTTCCAAGCATTTGGCACGCAGTACTTCACACCAGGATACTAATGGACTAGAACTTTAAAAAAGCAAATCTATTGGTCCTTTCCCTTGATAACAGATAACACACATGGGTCATTTAGGCCCTCCAAAATGCTAGAGATTGAGCCAACAGAGCTATGTTTAAGAACTAAGAAAGCCCAGTCAGATTGCATTTCAGTCCCCATAGAAAAATCTAGGCTATGTCAGGAGCAGCCAATAGTGGCACCAAGATAATATAAGAGACTGCTAGCTTCACTTAGCAAAATTCAAATTGAGATCAAAGCACTACCCTCGCACAGAGTAGCTGTGAGTCATTGAAATGCTTCAAAATGACTATCACATGGTTTCCTTCACCCAGAAACACAATCTGACCAGCAGACACTCGTAAGTGATAACTATCCCCCAAAAAGTCCAACAAGCCAATTTTCCTAATTATATTTAAATGAAGTCTGTCTACTCGATGCTTCCTTATTTTCTCAACAGCACATCTCATTTTTCTGCTTGCAAAGAAATAAAGACACCGAAGGCTCTCACTACGCACATTTAACCAAACAAAATAAAACTCATACTGTGGTGAATGGGGGTGGGGGGTGGGTGGGGAGAGGAACTGCATTAAATCATCATGGAAATGAGGTTAAGGCTTTAGAGTGTCACCTCAACAGCAAGGACAAGCAGTTACTGAATACAGGCTCTCTACCTGGTATCATGACAGGGATACAGAACCATAACCTGATTCAGTGAACCCAAGGATAAAAGGATAAGTAACAAAGTGTGGCACAATGTAGTGATTGTGAGGAGAGGCATACGGGTTTGGGAAGAAGGTCCGGTTCATACCAAATCTGGGGAAGCAATGCAAATGCATCTGAGCCCCTAGGAATAGGCTGGATTGGAGATGATACAGAACTGGGAGGACTCTGGGAGCAAAGTCCCAAAGGGAGAACCTCTTCATTGCATGTTGCACAAGAGCAGAGAAGGGCAGTGTCTGCCCTGGTAAGTTAATGAAAGAAGCCAGGGGAGATAAAGTTGGTGGAGACAGGTCGAACCAGATTATCATAACCTTGAAAGTTGGGCTCAATTTAGACTTTACCCCGGTAGGCCAAGGAAGGCTTCCAAGCAGGAGGCGCTGAGAACAACAGAGAGTTTTAGGAATAAACAATGGTGATTTATCTCCTCAGCTAATCTGTCCTAACAGTGGGTCCTTTTGTCAAGCCAAGATTAATCAAAATCTATTGTGTCTAGTAAAATAAGTGTGCCAAATTATATCCTGGGGCAGTTTTGCTACCACCTATGCCCCGGAAATGCATTTCAAATGCTTTTCTTGACTGCTGATAAATAACATGGTAACCTGATTCCAGAATTGGGGGGGGGGGGGGGTGTATTACTAAAAAGAAAACATGTCACACTTGCTCCTATGACTATGGTAATTAAAACCACATTTGAGGGGTATGCTTGCATTAATTACATGAAAGTCATAGTAGTTTTGGATCCTGTTAGAAACAAAATTAAAACTGCTATCTTTGTAAATAGTAACTAATGAGCAGGCATTGCTAATTATGCTTTAATTTAGTAGTACTCTGTAACGCTCAAAAATAAATCGATTCCATCTATCACAGACCATTTTCCTTCCATAACTACTGGCTACTCACTGGCACCTGCCTGAAGCCTCAGGACCAAATTCTGACCAGATACTCTGGGTCAGAAGAAACACTTATTTCTGAGTTGCTGCCACAAGAGAGTGCAAGGATTCTAAATGAAATTTAAGAGGTAACAAGTTTTTTTGGGATAGGGGGGCAACAGGGAATTACATAGACACAGTACATATTACTACATATACAGCTACATATACACAGAAAGGGTCACAATTAAGATAGTATTTTAAATGTGAAAGGGTTTTGTTGTTGGGTTTTTAACGGACTCTGTGGTTACAGAGTGGAAAAGCACCTAGAGGAGGTTGTTAAGAGAGTGTCCTAAGAGGACTTCAGTGTGTCAGAAAGCACAGAAGCGCTGCAGGGATCCCTCCCTCCCTACTAACTGAAGCGGTAAGGAAAAATGGGGCCCGGGAAAGCGAGTAAAATAAAAGATTACATTACAAATGGACCGAATGAATGAACCTGGGAGGAAGCGATAAAATGCTCCACACACACAACTGTGTTTATTCTAGGGAACCGCTCGGAAGTCCACCTGCCCCAGGGGTGGCCCGGCTCATGGGAGTCTTTCCAAGAGACCTCAGCACGCGCGCGCACACACACACACACACACACCAGGTGCAAATACCTTTTCCACCTGGGTCAAAACCAGGCACAGCCAGGCTTTCGGGTCCCCAACAACACAACAGCCACCCCTCCGCGGGGGGTGGGGGCTCTTCGAGCACCACCTTCAGGAAAGCCCAGTGCCTGGCCTGGACCTGCCACAGGTTCCTTAACAAAATATGCTCCTGTGGGGATCCCTGGGGGGCTCGGGGGTTTAGCGCCTGCCTGCAGCCCAGGGCCTGATCCTGGAGTCCCGGGATCGAGTCCCGCATGGGCTCCCTGCATGGAGCCTGCTTCTCCCTCTGCCTCTCTCTCTCCTCTCTCTGTGCCTCTCATGAATGAATAAAGGAAATATTTAAAAAAAAAACAACAACAACAACCCTCACGTTATCTGCCCCGGGACGGAACTGGGGCCTCGCAGCGCGGCCTGACGCGCCTTTAGGGACGCTCGGTTAGGGACGCTCGGTTAGGGACGCGCGTCCGCACCGTCGGCCCGGCCGCCCCCCCCCCCAGCCCGCCCGCTGTCTCCTCCATCACCTGCACCTCACGGCTTGAGGGTCCCGCTCACTTTACAGCTGTTGCCGGCACCCCAGTCCCTGGAGGAAGGGGGCGCCGTCCTGCCCCCTCCCCCGCACACCTCACTGGGGGGCCCCACTGGGGGAGCCCGGCAGACGGCGGGCAGACGCCCCGGGCCCGCGAGCGGACCGACTGCTCCAGGAGTCCGCGAGGCTGGGGCGGAGAAAGGGGCGCCCCGGGCCGACGCCCCACGCCCCGCGGGCGAGCGCTCGCCTTTGACGTGTGCACCGTGCACGGGTCCCGGAGCCCCAGTGCCGTTTCGGGGGCGCTGAGACTCCCCAACCCGGGGGGGCGCTGCCTGCGCCCTGGGGGCGGGGGGGGCCGGAGCCGCGCGCCCCCGGGGGGCCTCCGCCGCGGGGCAGGGCCGCTCCCGCGAACTTCGGGCGAGCACTCACCGACCCCGTACTTCTGCCTCTTGGTCGGGATCCAGCGGGCCATGGCGGCGACCTCGCCCGCGGCGGCGGCGGCGGCGGCGGCTACTACAGCTCCCGGGGCCCCTGCCGCCGCCGCGCCCCGCTCCCGCGCGCCCCGGGCTCCTCCGCCATGTTCCGGCAAACTTCGCCGCCCGCGCGCGCGGGACTCGCTGGGGCTCGGCCGGGCCCGCGGTCACCTGCTGGGCCCTCCCGGCGCCGCCCCGGCCCCTCCCGCCGGCCGCGCCCTCCGCCCGCCGGGGCCGCCTCCGCGCCCGGGGCTCCGCGCTCCGCGCTCCGCGCTCCCCGGCCCCGCCTCGCGCGCTTCCCGGGAGCGGCGCCCCGGGGCCCCCGGCTCCGGCTTCTTGGCTCTACGGCTGCGCCCGCCCCCGGCTTCCTCCCCGGTGAGACCCTCCAGGCTGGAGCCCGGGGGCGGCCCTGGGGGGCCCAGGATCGAGTCTCAGGGCGCTCCTCGCCCCGGGCACCCCGGTGCTGGCCCTCAGCAGGCGCTCAATGAGCATCTGTTCGATGAATGAGCAGTTGGCGCTGCGCTCACCCCCTGCAGCTTTCAGAGACAGACAGAGCCGGAAGGACTCCAGGGCCCACAGGATCTCCCGGGGCCACCCTTTAACGCTTTCCTTTTCTTTATTATTTTTTTAAAATTGGAGTTCAATTTGCCAACATAGAGCATAACACCCAGTGCTCATCCCGCCAAGTGCCCCCGTCAGTGCCCATCCCCCGTCACCCCATCCCTCCACCCTCCTCCCCTGCCACGACCCCTTGTCCGTTTCCCAGAGTTAGGAGTCTCTCCTGTTCTGTCTCCCTCACTGATATTTTCAACTCATTTTCTCTCCTTTCCCCTGTATTCCCTTTCACTGATTTTTATATTCCCCCCCAAATGAATGACACCATATAACGTTTATTGCTTTCAAAGCAGGCGCATTTGTCTTCGGGTAAATAGAGACCTGGTGCGACGGGGGCGGGGGGGGGGATCTGCACCCCAGAAAGGTCCGGCTCCTCCGGGAGCTCCGTTGGGGAAATTCTTTAGAGTTTAGAGAGCCTTAACTTGGAAATCCTGTACTCCCACCCCACCCCCACCCCAAACAGCGGGACTCCTCCCCAGGTGAAGAGATTGAGGCCCCTATGATCAAGGGAGAAGTTCGTCCCAAGACACCCGCCCCCCCCCCGCCTTTTCCAAGAGACCAGCAGCCTAAAGAGCATCCCTGCGGAGAGGGGGACAGGACACATCCGAGTCATGTCTCCTTCACTGTATGGTTTTGACCAGCAGCCGAAAGCAAGGACTGCTCGTCTGAACCGCAGAAGACTGCGGTTGGAGCCCTCCGAACGCCCTCCAGGATCTCACTTGCTCCTGGAGAGACCTCAGGACTGAAGATGCGATTAGAGACGCCTGTGCTGACCGGTGGAGGGGAGGGATGCTTTGCTACCTTACCCACAGAAGTAAAATCTCAGAGTAAATGACCAGCCGATTTATGTTCACGATTCCAGAAAATACCTCTCAAAAGAAATCGTTTTGTCCTTGCAGTCTGTGAAATTTGCCTTGCCCATTTGGAACATGAAAGAAAGGTACAATAAAAACGTAGTAAAAGAGTGAATCTTGGAAGGAAGAATTAGTGCATTGTAACTTTGGTAACTTTTGCAAAACCAGATCTGAAATTTAAAAAAAAAAAAAAAAAGGCGGGGAGGGGTCCTGTTCTAGGTGGGTAACTCCTAGGGCTTACTTTCTTCTCCATCAACAAATAGGTATTTATACACAGAGTGTGATGATAATTTAAAAATCTATCACTTGAGACTGAACATCCAGAAGGCATGAAGGCATTCCACCATTTCCCTGAAAAATAATTTCTCTTCCTCTGCCAATGACTTCATGATTAACCTAATTTCCCAGGCTAGATAATCTCTTCTTTTTTTCCACAGATGTTAATTATGTGCGTATTAGGTGTCAAGCATTGTTCTTAGAATGGGGCAAAACAGTGAACACCGTAAAATCCCTACCTTCACAGAGCCTACAGTCTGGAAGAGGAGAATAAAACAAAACAAATAAAGATATGCCAAACAAAGAAAGGCTAATCATGTAGAGAAAACTACAAAACAGGGAGGATAGGATGTTTGGGATGCCATTGTTTTATACAGAGTACTCTGCAAAGGTGATATTGAAGTATAGACCCAGAAGGAAGTAAGGATTCTAGGGAGAAATATTCTAGACATTAAGAACAACAGATGCAGAGGCCTGGAGGCAGGTTCCCAAAACAACAAGGAATCCTAGCTGGCGAGAAGTGAGTAAGAACAAACCTGGTCCCAGTAGCACAGGGTGGCCAGATAGAGAAGGATCCTGAAAGGCATAGTAAGGGCTTATACATTACAACAGTACACAAGGTTGGGGAGTTTTGAGCCAACCTAGGACACAATCTAATTTGCTTGCCTGTGGGATGAACACACTATAAAGGCCCAGGGGAAGACATAGTAAAATTTCAGTAGTTCAAGCAAGAAATGGAAGTAGTGGGTCCAGGATGGTAGGGGAGAGATGGGAAAGAAGTTGAGTTCTTGATATATACTGAAGGTAGAGTGCAGTGTGCACAGAGGGGAATTTATTGTGGACACTTTCATTGGCTTACGTTTTCAGAAAGTTTGCAAAGGAAAAAATGTGTGTGCGTGTGTTTTTTTTTCTTAAGATCTTTACTGTATATCTTAAGATCTTAAGATCTTTACTGTATATGGTTCAGGCACCAGAGACCTTGGATCTTGCCCCTGGGTGTGATTGACAAGATGGGTCAAGGATGACTCTAAGGTTGGGGACTTGAGCACCTGGTGAATATATCCAAATTGTACTGTATTGAAGTTTTCCTTTGTGATTTCTTTAGGACTTATTTCATCATAAGTGATTCCTCCATGTGGACCATTAGGAGCTGAAGTATTTGCATTATAGAATGGGGCCTTCACAAAGTTATTTTAATCACCTCTGTTCAAGGAAATTGACCAATGGTCTCTAACCACCGGTATATTTGAATGTAATATGCATCAGTGTTCGTGCTCATCCAGTGGATCTGTTATTTCTAACAAAATGCTTTCAGCTGCCTTTTCTGGAACGTTTTCAGCTGCCACCCCCTACCACTTTTTGCAAAACGTGAGGTTGGAATTTGGGCACTGGATATTTCAAGTTTGACAATAATTGTCTTAAGAAGGTTGGAGGCAAATGGAACATTTTAATTATGGCTTTCAGTATGTTTATTCTTTTTCCTCTGAAGGCTGAAGTCCACCCACTTTGTTATATCAGATGGTTAAATCCCAGTTTGAAAGTCCATTTAAATCATAAAGGCAGAGCTATTCAACGTCTTTTATTAAAATTAGGCTTAAAATTAGAGAGTCAACTAGATGAGTAGGTGGCATAAAAGCATGATTCCCAGCAATATCACTTTCTTTTTCCTCTGATACCTTTTCAGAACAAACAGTAAGCATATCCCACAACCGGAGATATTCAGACACTGAAACCTACATAAACACAAACACATTTATGCACACACTGGCACTAGCTTAGCCTGCCTGAGGGAGAAAGAAATGAGGATAAATGAATTTGGAGGCTAGTTTGACATAAAAATTGTGGCTATCCCTTACAATGTCTAAGAGAATAGATAGATGGTGAGGATAACTGGTAAGAGCTTCACTTCCTTTTGTTTTGCCAAATCTGGCTGACTTGATTGCTTCTCTGAAAGAAGCTATGGATTCTGCAAAAAAGTGTCTCTGTTTCTTTTTTTTTTCTAGATAGAAGTGGCTCATTCTTTGAGCCTACATATGAATGAGTGTAGTTTCTAGAATCCACTCCCCCACCCCCATCAAAAAAAGGAGAAAAAATGTAATTGGCTTTAACCACTACTCTAAGATCTTACTCTAAAGGAAAATGTTTTGGGACAGGGTGGTTGTAAGTAAATCAGGCACAGGGTGATGATTGTCATTTGGGACCTGTGAGCTAAACTGGACAGAGGAACTGACCCTCCACTGCCCTAGAAGCACTTTTTATATTCCCTACAAACTCACATCACTGTCTACTCTCTGCCCTACAAATGATCTGTCTAGTAAACATCTTTGAGTCTGTTCTTGCCTCTGCCATGTGTCATTGTGGATCCCATTTCTCTGATGAGTGGGAGATGATGGTCAATGCTCTAATGTTAGTCATATCCTTATTGCCATTGCTGTGAGATTTATGCCTGGAAAGCACTTTCACCTTCCTCACAAACACAGCAAGAATGCTTAGTTTTGTTTCTAGAATGCTCATTGCTGCAAATATCTAAATGTGCTTCAAGATCACCTTTGGGAGAAGCCAGTGACATGAGCAATGCAAAGTCATTAGTTTGATGAAAATGGGATCAATATTCACATGATTCATTCACCACTTGAGTTTTCAAAACTTTGTTTATATACATATGTTGAAAAGTTCCTGTATGTGTTGAAAATGTGTCTTCATTAAACTCTTTAAAATAAGAGATGAGGGGCACCTAGGTGGCTCAGTGGTTGAGCGTCTGCCTGTGGCTCAGGTCGTGATCCCGGGATCCTGGGATTGAGTCCCACATTGGGACTCGCTTCTCCCTCTGCCTATGTCTCTGCCTCTCTCTGTGTGTGCCTCTCATGAATAAACAAAATCTTTTTAAAAATAAAAATTAAAAAAAGTAAAACAAGAGATAACTAAGAAGCAATGTGGAAATATTACAATGTAAGCTTAAGTAAAAGTAATTAAACTGTATATGCCATAATAGAACTATATAAAATTATAGGGGTCTCCGGTGGCTCAGAGGTTTAGCACCTGCCTTCGGCCCCAGGGCATGATCCTGGAGTCCCAGGATCGAGTCCTACATAGGGCTCCCTGCATGGAGCCTGATTCTCTCTCTGCTGGTGTCTCTGCCTCTCTCTCTCTCTTTCTCTCTCTGTCTCTCACGAATAAATACATCTTTAAAAAATCATATTTTACACGGAAAATGACTATAAAGGAACATTAGAAAATGGAAAGTTTTATATAACCTTCCTCAAAATAAAATAAACAAAAGAAAACTAGTTGGTTGCTGAGATTCCTGGGTGATGTAGGAAAGCAAGAAGTTAAATGCCTAACTTTGACCTTTATTTGGGACCAGAGTGAAGTTTCATTCTGTAGTCCCTTGGTAAGAGTGACCTTGTGACTATGTTGTTTAGGTGACTCTCATACTCAGAAGATTTTTCTTCCCATTACTTCATGGTCAGTTAAGAAACACACTTTGATCCAGAATTTTTATTTAACACCAGACAGATTTTTTCTATGGTCACCAGCTGTGGTGTAACAATAATAATTAATATTCATGGCCTGTTCCTGACACTATTCTAAATCGACTTGTTTAATTCCCAACAACCTAATGAGGTAAATAAAGCAGTTGTCATTCCCCCACCCTCTTAAAAATGTGGACAGCGTGGTCCAGAACATGCTAAGATACTGCTCATGTAATTAGTTAGTGGCAGAACTAAATTCAAACCCTGAACAGATTGGCCCCAGGGTCCATGCTCTAAACTAGGAGTCAGTGAACTGTTGCTATAAGGGGCCCATATATATATTTTAGATTTTGCAGGCCATCTGGTCTCTGTTGCAACCACTCAACTCTGTAATTGTAGCAAGAAAATGGCTATAGACAATATGTGAACAAGTGAGTGTGGCTGTGTTCCAACTTGTAGACCTGAAATTTGAATTTCATTTCATTTTCATATGTCATGAAACACTTTTTTTTCCCCAAACTTTTTCAATCATTTAAAAATGCAGAAAACTTTCTTAACTTGAAGCTTGTACAAAAATAGGTTGTGTGATGGACTTGGTCTGAGGGCCAGAGTGCCAACCCCTGCTCTAAACCATGACTGCCCCCTTTTGAAGTGAGTGAAAAGGCTGAGGGTACCGCCCAGAGCATGGTCAGGGAACCAAGGGAGACATCAGTATAGGACCTTCCCACCAGAAGTCTGCTGCATAAGAGCTTGGGAGAACCTCCTGGAAGAGAAGGACACCAAGTAACAAAGGGTGCCTTAGAAGATGGGGCACTTCTGAAAACAGTATCTGTTTGGGGAAATTGACTCCTGGCCTAGCCTCTCTGAACTCTATTCCAAATGATAGGAACTATAAATAAAAAACATAATTAAATCTAAGACAACACACAAGCAGCTGCTTTGGTACCCACTGAACAAGTAGACTTCTAAAGGTGGACAGGGGAGGCATTTTTATCACACCATTATTCACAACAGCCAAGACATAGAAACAACTAAAGTGTCCACAGATGAATGGATGAAGATGATATGGTGTGTACACATAAGAAAATATTATTTAGCTATGAGACAGACATTTGTGATAGCATATGGTTGGTTCCTGAGGACACAATGCTAAGTGAACTAAATCAAAGACAGAAAGATAAGTAATGTATGATTTCGTGTATATGTGGAATCTTAAAAAAAAAAAAAAAAAGTCAAATTCAGGGATACCTGGGTGACTTAGCAGTTGAGCGCCTGCCTTTGGCCCAGGGCCTGATCCTGGAGTCCTAGGATCGAGTCCCACATTGGGCTCCCTGTATGGGCCTGCTTCTCTCTCTGCCTCTCTCTGTCTCTCTCTGTGTGTCTCTCATGAATAAATAAATAAAATCTTAAAAAAAAAAAAAAAGCCAAATTCATAGAGAGTATAGTGGCAGCTGCCAGGGTCTGGGGGTTGGGAAAAGTCAGGAGATGTTGGTCGAAGGGCACAAACTTCCAGTTACAAGATGAATGAGTCCTGAGGATCTAATGTACAGCATGGTGATTATAGCTCAAAATACTGTATTATATACTTGAAAGCTGCTAACAGAGTAGATCTTAAATGTTCTCACCTGAACAATATAGAAAAGCATATGGTAATTATGTGATGTGATCAAGTTATTGGCTATAGCTGCAGCAGTAGTTATTTTGCGATATATGAATATACCAAATCAACCTGCTGTGCACCTTAAACTTATACAATGCTCTATGTTAATTATATCTCAGTAAAGCTGCGGGAAACAAGATTGGAGGGGGGCATTCTCACAGGTATCCTACTGAAAATGACAATGGGTGTTCTCAGAACATAGTTCTAGAAGGAAGTGTGACAACCTCTGTGAAAAAGTTTTCATGACCAGGTGGATACCAATGATACCACCTGGCAAAGGTCAGAGCAGAAGAAAAGAAAGCAAAATAGGCAGATTGGTGTGAATTCTGAGACACACACTCTGGGCTTTTCCAGAAATACTAGAAGGGGGACTTGGTAGGGAAATGAGGGTGTTTAAACTGTAGAACCAGCAACCGGTAAGGAATTTCTTTTTTTCAGTCCTGCTGAAATCTAATGACATATCAAAGTACATGTTTAAGGTGTGCAATGTGATGATTTGATACACTGCTGTGAAATAAGGTCCACCTCTGTCATTTCACATGATTACCATTTTCGTGTGTGTGTGTGGTAAAAACACTTAAGATTTACTCTTAGGAACTTAAAAAAAAAGATTTTACTTATTTGTTCATGAGAAACACAGAGAGAGAGTCAGAGACACAGGCAGAGGGAGAAGCAGGCTCCTCTCAGGGAGCCCAATGTGGAACTCGATCCCCCGGACCTCAGGATCACTCCCTGAGCCAAAGGCAGATGCTCAATCAATGAACTACCCCAGCACCCCATACTCTTAGGGAATTTCAAGTACATAATACAGTATTGTTAACCGTAATTACCACCTGTACATTAGATTTCCAGAACCTATCCACATTATAACTGGAAGTCTGTACCCTTTGACCAACATTTCCTCCTCCCCCTAGACCCTGGTAACCACCAATCTACTCTCTCTATAAGTTTGACTTTTTAAAAGGTATCACATGTACATGAGATCATACAGTATTGGTCTTTCTCTGTTTGACTTATTTCACTTAACATAATGGCCTCAAGATCCATCCATGTTCTTGCAAATGATAGGATTTCCTTCTATTTCAATGCTGAATAGTATTCCATTGTGCATAAATACACCACATTTCCTTTTTCCTTTCATCCATTGATAGCTTATTTCCGTACCTCGGCTATTGTGAATAAGCTACAGTGAACATGGGATTGCAGATATGTCTTCAATATCCTGTTCTCATCTCCTTCGGATGTACGGATGAGTAATATTCTGAAATGCTTTCATGTCCATTCGCTCATTAAAACTGAGACCACTTTAATTGTCCTTGGTCTCAGAATTCATGTTTTTGAACGTCAGTCTTTTTCTCTTGAGAGAAACTACATTGAGCGTAGAATTGTTATTGCCGCAGTACAAGTGACTCAAAGTTTTAGGGATTGTTCACTGGGATAGCAAGATTTTAAATCAGGATAATCTGAAAGCTATTATTTGAATGAAGCAAATATGGGATTGCCACCCCTACGCATGATAGCTTAACAAACCTTTAATGTTAAAATGCTGACAACATTCTCAAGTAATAGTCTTCGATCTCAGGATATGGCTTCATCCCAAGATTGTTTTGCCTCCTATTTGGGCAATAGTCCTGAGCTCACTTCTTTCCAGATAACAAGATGTCTCTACATACTTTGCTGCAAATCACCTGGCTCAGCCACATCAGGAGGACAGCGCCCCGGGGCTTTCTACTTACATAGTTTCTTAGTCATGTTACTGTGGCATAATGTTCTTATTTAAACAAGCCCTTCCCGCCCATAAAATTATGCCTCAGGCTTTGTTTCTCAGAACCATTCATACCGCAGAGGCAAAAAAATTCTTTTAGGACAAGTAAACGCGCTTAATGTTCTTTGTGGAGGCAAACTCCGTTTAGAAATGATCTGACTGCTAATGTTTGTTCTTGTTAACTTGGCCCACACTTCAAGTGCCAAGCAAGTGCTGGCCCTCGGAGCTGTGTTTGGATTCCTCCCATAATTTGCTGAAAGGTCTCCCTCCTGATTTCAGTCTTCCTGTTGGTAAACATGTTGTCGTAATTCATTGTCTAGGGAGAAATATTAGAATTTCTTCAGAATAAGAATGTTATTTGAAGACAGGAAGCTACTATTCACCTAGAATGTGAACAGGAGAATTCCAATGGCCATGTATTTCACTTGACTTTCTGTAAGCCGTGTGGAGTAGAAGCATACCAATAAAGTGAATTAGACCTGGAGTGAATTCAGCCAAGAATAAAAGAAAAACAGGGCCGCCTGGGTGGCTCAGTTGGTTAAGTGTTTGACTCTTGATCTCAGCTCAGGCCTTGATCTCAGGGAGGAGAATTCAAGCCCTGCTTTGGGCCCCATGCTGGGCCTGAAGGCCCATTTAAAAAACAAAACAAAACAAAACAAAACAAAACAGAACAAAACATAAATATGCAAGCTAGGCACACAAAAGGAAATAGGATCACAGAGTTAGAGGAGCAAAATTACATAAGATTATGCATATAGTTCCTACTTAATAAATTGTAAAAATCACAATGACAGAATTCACTGGAAAATGTAAATGACCAAAATTCAGCCAAGAAACAGATAACCATAGGAGGCCAAACAGCATAGAAGACATAGAAAATGTGGTCAAAATATTACATCTAAAAAACATGGCAAGGGCAGCCCCCGTGGCGCAGCGGTTTAGCACCGCCTTCAGCCCAGGGTGTGATCCTGGAGACCCAGGATCGAGTCCCACGTCAGGCTCCCTGCATGGAGCCTTCTTCTCCCTCTGCCTGTGTCTCTGCCTCTCTCTCTCTCTCTCTCTCTCTCTCTCTCTCTGTCTCTATGAATAAATAAATAAAAAATCTTAAAGAAAACTTAAAAAAAATACATGGCAAGCCTAGACATAAAGGCATATACTTCTGTATATTCCAAGAAGAGATTAGTTGAAAATGTAATATGAACACTTCCACAGGAAAAGATAGAATGCTTTCTGATTTATTATAGGAAATAACATAACCCTGGCAGAAAAACCTGTTTAAAGGTGGGAGAAAAAAAATTGATATTTGTCCAAATATCATACAAATATAACTATACATAGAGATTCAAAATGAAAAATTAGGTATCTCATCAAGCATTCTATGAAAAGAACAATACAAAATGACTTCGGCGTTGGGGCCCCTGGGTGGCTCAGTCAGTTAAGTGTCTGCCTCCGGCTCAGGTCACGATTTCAGGGTCCTGGGATCAAGCCCCACATCAGCCTCTCCACTCAGTCGTGACTCTGCTTTTTCCTCTGTCTCTCCCTCTGCTATCTCTCTTGCCCTCTCTTTCTCAAATAAATAAATAATATCTTAAAAGAAAAACAATTAAAAACCCCAAATGACTTCAGTTTTATTCTCAAAATACAAGAGTAGTCAGCTAATAGGGTATTTATCAGCAGAATTCATCTCATCAGAAGGTCTCAGAGAAAAACCAAATGATCATGTGGATAGATATACAAAAGGCATTTGATTAAAATTAACGTTCATTCACAATCTAAGGTCTTAGTAAACCAAGAATAAGACATACATCCTCAACTCAATGAAGAGTGTGTAGTGGAAACAAGCAGACAGCATCACACTTAAGTGCTAATTGGTGTATTCATATTCACCGGAAATAAGAAGCAAAGTCCTATTCACCAAGGTTAGAGCAGTATTCAGGATTGCTCTATCCAAATGTAAGGAAATGCAAGACATGAATTGGAGACCAAATTGTTATTGTTTGCCCATTATATAACTGGCTAACAGAATCCATGATGAGTATTTTCAAATAAATGGGAATTTTATCAGAGAATATATTTAACTCTTTTCCCTTGTTTTGATGTACGTGTAAGTGAACTTTGAAGGCCAAAAAAAAAAAACAAAAAACAAAAAAACCACTTCGCAGGTGAGGCTCTTGCACCAAATTTACTACTACAAGGAGGTAACGCGTGATGTTTCAGTTTCTGCAAGGTTCAGTTCCACCCCTAAACTTACCCATCTAGAAACACAGAAGGGAATTTAGCTTCAAAATTATTTCACTTGTCATAGAGAAGTTTAAACAGGTCAGAGTGATTACTATTATTTTGTTGGTGGCTTGCTCTCTTGGGTAGAATGGGCCTTTCCGTGGGTTGCAGGGTTTTATTCTGAATTCTGCAAGGCTGGTGCTGCTGCTCCCCTAAGAGGCATTTGCTGGACCCCCAGAGTTCACCTCCCAGCCCAATGTGACCTGACAGCCCTGCCCCTGTTCTTGATCGCTATAACACCACCCTTGGTGCTCAGACCACAGAACTATTGCTGCAAACAAGACTTTGGGATGTGGTTGCATAAATACATTTTGCATTGAGCCCGTGTTTGCCTAGAGTTGGCTTTGAGTGGGCCTCTTACCCTTAGGGAACGAGTTAACTCTTAGAGAATCTCTAAACCCTGTGATGCAAGGAAGCCGCCAGCCATGTCACAGTTCAAGTCTGATGCACCCAAATAAAGTCCAACCTGTAGCTTCTTGGCTGTGCTAGAGAATGACCTGAATTAGTTGCAATGGCAACAGCATAGGAAATAAAATTCACAGAGGCATTTGTGAGAGCAACACAAATTGAACTGGAAAATATAATTATAAGGGTGCCTGGGTGGCTCAGTCAGTTAAGCGTCCAACTCTTGGTTTCAGCTCAGGTCATGATCTCAGTGGATCGTGGAATAGAGCCCCAAGTCCAGCAGGTGCTCAGTGGAGAGACTGCTTGAGATTCTTTCCCTCTGTGCTTTCCCTTGCCCTCTCCCTGCCCTCCCCCCACTCCTCAAATAAATAAATAAATCTTTAAAAAATATTAAAAAAAAAATTTCAGAAAAAGAACATACAATTATAATCACTGCTGAATTAACCATAAGCATGTCCACCAAGCAATTGAAGGATGATTTCAGAACCATTGGTAGGTTTCTTGCCATGCTCAAAGTCTTCTCTTCAAACACTCCTTCAAATAAACACATTCTATGGTATCCTAGAAAAAGGGGCTTGAAACTTTCTTAGGATTAAAGATGTCAGGATTAAAGATTTTATAGATGTAAAATATTTGTTTCAATGTCCATAGTAGAACAATACAGTCAGATTAGGGAATGAATTAGAAAGAGGGGAAAACTTCAAAATAAATTTTAAAATTTCATGAAACCAGCCTGTGGCAATTTGTGTCTGCATTTTAAAATAGAAATAATTTACTCTGCTACTGAAAATAGCCCATGAGACTATAAAGGGATAACAAAAATTAAAAGATCAAGGGGGAAATGCTCTTATTCCTGGAAAAGAAAGCCGAAAAAGGAATGCTGTTTAAAAAAAAAAAAAAAAAAAAAAATTCGGGGGGTGGTGGTGGTGGAATGTTATGCTAGATAGATATGGTACTAGTGCCACCCACTGTTGTAAGTATAAATTGCAGCTAAGCTATGGATCATTCGTTCTGAATTTTCAAAATTCTTTTAAAACCTGCCCTCTCATGGCAGGAATAGATGTTTTGTGTTGCTTTCATTATTTCCACTTACCTAAATCTTATCCAGAATTACTCTGCTAATGGGACCCATGGGTGGTTCAGTTGAATAAGAGTCTTCTTTTGGCTCAGGTCAGGATCCTGGGATTCCAGAATCTAGCCCCACTTCCGGCTCCCTGCTCAATAGGGAATCTGTTTCTCTCTCTCCCTCTGCATTTCCCACTGCTCATGCTCTCTCACTCTCTTACAGAAATAAATAAAATCTTTTAAAAAATAATTATTGTACTAAGAGTTTTACATAAATCTTCTCATTTACTTGTCATAACAACACTTATCAGGCAGGTAGTATTTTTATCTCTATTGGATAGATGAACAGAACAGCGCTTAAGAGTCATTAAATAACTTAGCCAAGGTCACATAGGTGTTGAGTGGCAGGGTGGGGGTTAGAACATGGGCTAGTTGATCAGAAATCAACCTCGGGGCTGCCGTTCTGCTGTGTCTGCTATTTCACTATGTCTTGGGATCTCCCTTCTGGAAGATCTTCCAGAATATATGTTTCTATTACTTCAGCCTCAGTTTATCATCTCCAGAAGAACTCACACAGAGGAATGAATTATTATAACACACTATTAGGGCAAAGAGGAGGGTCTGCAGGTTATTTTGGGTGGTCTTTCCCATTTTAATAAAAAATGGGTGTCAAGTTTCAGGCCTTTATGTGCCTTTTGTGCTAATTCACATGTCTGACAATGATAACTTGTATTTGGATATTTTCAGATTACCACAATTGAGAGATAGAAAGATTGGTCAGATTTTCCCTGAAAAATGCCCCCTCTGAAGCTAAGGGTTCCACAACCATTGTATTTCTATGGGGGCGGGCGAGACAAGATGGCTTATTGGTGCTCATTTTGTATAGAAGGCTTGTTATCAAACCTTCATTGGCTATTATATGGAGATGCCAAAAACTCTTAGTAATATGTTCCAATGAATCCCTGGGTTTCTGCTAAATGTAATGGTATTTTGTGTCCAAGGTTTGAAAACACAAACCAGAGAAAGGATGAAGCAAATGGAAAAGTATAGCATAGATGGAGTCTGGTAGGGCAGAGCGTAAAGTAGAGGGAGACATGGGCAGGGTAGCATATCCAATTGGAGGAGAGAAGAAAAATCTGGAAAATGTACCCAGGAGCCAATTCGTAGGAAAAGCAGAGGCTGGAGATCCATTCTCAGCATTTACCCATGAGCTGTACAAACAACTGGAGCGATGTGGAGTTGAGACCAGTTGGAAGCCCCTGATTGGGAACTCCGTGACAGGGTATGTTGGTCCTTAGAAGAGTATCTTTCAAATCAAGAGGGTCAACACCAGATACTGTTAGAGTCCAATCAATTCCACCATATAAATATTTATGCAATATCATTGGTATGAAAAGCACTGTGGTAGTTGTGCACTGTGAGTAGTCAAAAACCTCTTCATAAGATCTCCTTTCCCTGTTCTATCTGCAGATTTGCATTGGCAGCATTGAATGCCATCTAGCTGTAAAGACTGGAAAACCTCAATGGCTGAGTTCCAATCTGATTAAGCATGGTGCACCCAAAAGCTACAGCTTAGTTACCTAGTTACAGCCTACACTGGCATCTCTGTGCTGTGTAATGACTTCCAGGTCCACATCCTACTTCTTGCCTGGAGAACCCTACTTCTTACATGTGTGTGTGTTAGTTTTATTAGTTTTTTTTCCCTCTTTTTAAAAATTGTGATTTAAAAAACCACATAACATTTAAATTTATTATCTGAACCATTTTTCAGTACAGCTCAGCTGCGTTGTTTAGATTATTGTGCAACAGATCTCTAGAACTTTCTCATCTTGCAAAACTGAAACTCTATACTCATTAAAACTAATTCCTTCTCCCTCCTCTCTCCAGCCCATAGTCACTGCCTTTCTATTTCCCGTTTCTATGATTTTTTTGGTTACTTTAAATACTTCATATGAGTTGAATCCCACAGTACTCATTCTTTTGTGACTGGCTTAGGATAATGTGTTCGAGGTTCATCTATGTCTTAGCATGTGATGGATTTTTTTTTCTTTTTTTAAGGCTGTGTAATATGTTATTTTATGTATATACCACATTTTCTTTATCCATTCATCCATCAATCACACCTCTTGGCTGTTGTGAAAAGCCGCAATGAATATGGGTGAGTGTTTATTTTTCAAAAACCCAAACTGCCCCACCTAGAGGTCTTGCAGTCTAGGGAGTGTTGATGGAAACTGAGGCAGAAAGAGGATCAGTAGCAGGCTAGGTGTCTCAGGAAGCAGAGCATGTGGGAGAAATCTTCATGCCTCACTGTCTGTACTTTCACTCAGAAGAAAGTACAGCTTTTGGCATGACCTCCTGGGGTTTACAGAAAGACAAACTTGCAACAAAGGGCTACAGCTTTTCTTCAACGACTCAAGCAGGTCACGCAGCTCGGATCCCTAGGGTCCTGGTATGTCACCCAGAGATTTTATGGGAGTCATCCTCATCTGCTTCCAACATGGAGACACGTGTGCTTTGTCAAATTCCTCAAAGGGAGGAAGAGAGAACACAGATTCTCAACTCTGGACTCTGAGGGCACTAATTTAGTTCATTGTTTTTAAACTTGGGAAAATCATCTAAATTCTTTAAATTTCAGCCTTCTCATTTATCAAATGAAGATGATAATGCAGAGTACAAATTTTTGGTGAGGATTTAATGAGAGTAATTGAAAATTCTAAAAAAAAAGTGTTATATAAACATTGACTACATTCGTTTTAGTAAATATCAGTATAATAGCATTTGTAGCAAATTTCTGTTTCAATTGTTGTCATTTAGCTGCTTTCCTTCTTTTTATAACTCAGAGGATAGCACACTTTCTTTTTCATATGTCTTTCAGCGTTCTGAAAAGTAAGTTCTCTCCTCTCAAATTCAAATGAAAAAATAGCAGTCTTCCCTGGGGTTTATAGCTACTTTGAATACAGAAATAGTTGAGCAAAATTTATCAACTTATGAAAATGTTTGTGGGGAGTGCTGGAAATTGCTGATTTTTCCTGGATGTCTATTTCCTCTACTCCTTTAATAACAAAACTCCTGTTTTTTTAGCTGGACACATGGCTGTCTAGAATAAAGATTCGTGTTTCTTAGCCTCTTTTGTTGTCTAGCTGTGGTTAGGTATGAAGATTTGGCCAATTGAAATTGTGTCTGTCTACATATTTTTTAAGCCAAAAAAATAGTTAAATGTAGGCAATTAGCCCTTTACAAAATAATTGGAAGAGGGGATAGCAGGAGGCTGCCATCTGAACTACTAAGTTCCAGAACATTTTGTCATTGCTATAGTCCATCTTGGAGCATGAAGTGGAAGCCAAGTGGTCACCCTGGGTCCCTGATGAATACAGAGTTAGGAAATCAGACCCTGGGGTCACTTCTTTCTAGGCATGGTTTATGTGCAAGAGAAAATTCTTTCTTGTTCATGCCACTGTTGCCTTGGATTTTCTGTCACTCAGATGGAACCAAACTACAACTGATACAAGTTTGACCATGGTCATGATTATTACTCATATGGTATTTTTAGATATACTACTTTTAAAAAAATCCACACCACACCTTGTTCTGTGCCTAGGACATCCTAAAATGTAGTAAGTGTTCAGATGTTGATGTGGCAGACAGTGCTGGCCTAAGTAAGAAGCAGAGACCACTTGAATATTTAAACAGAAGGACGTCAGTGCAGGGGATTGGTAACCTAGGGGGTGAAAGAGCCAAATGGAGGACAGTGAATTAATTTAAGAATTATTGACAGCTGCTACCACTGCTGGGCTGAAGGGATAGTGGGAAATGGTATAGATTGTATAATTGCTCCCATTTATTCACTACACTCCTGAGTTTATGTGTCCTGCCTCATGGATATGTGGCTTGCTAAGAAAGTGTGAGCAGACGTGATAGACACAAACAGCTGGCATCACAAAGTCTTTCTGACAGCTGGCAGCCTGATATGTAGGCAGCAGTGGGTTTGGAGTCAGGACATCTGCATTCAATTCCTGGCTTGGCCACTTACCACCTAATAGATCCTGGGCCAATTACTGGGCTTCACCTGAAGGCAATTTCTTCACTGGGGGAATGGGCTCAATGATGGATTTATACTTGGTCTATCAGTGTCCTTTTATCCTGCTACCACATGCATTGGATCAGCCATACAACAGTCCCTAAAAGGAGAAATTCTTGTCTCTAGATTGAATACTTTATTTCCTCTGTTCTTTGACTAAACGTTGTCTCTGTCTTTGTACTTATTCACCAGGTGGATGATTTTTTTTTTCTGCTAAGAATGACTATTTCTCCCATGAACCAAAGCAATATAAAGTTAACTCTTTCCAATTTTTCATAGAACGATTCCATTGGCTGGGGAACAGTATCAGTTTCAGGAGTGAGTTGGCAGGTGCAGGAAAAAACATCAACACTCCAGGGCCTCAGATAAATGCAGATCCTTTCAAGTGGCGTTGAGTGTTGTGATAAAGAAATTTTCAAAAAGGAGCTGTAACGCAATCTTTCAGTCCCCTTCCTCCCCCCAACTACACTTCCAAACTCCCAATTGGGCTTGTCACCTGCTCTGTCACCACCTTGTTTTCCTCCTTTTCAATGGAAGAGAGATTGTATTTCAACTTGAGTTACACCAACCAGATTTCCTAAACTGACTACCAAGGACATCTCTGGTGGTTTTCAATCCTGCACACGGTTGTAATAGAAGTGAGGTGGTAGGGGGGAAGAGTGCCTTTTTAGGTGATCACCAGTAAGTCAAAGAGTTTTGGTGCTTTCCAAATCAGTCTATCAATATACATTGGTGATAGCAGTCATCCTGTTAGGCAGTTCTTAAGTGTAAAGTCCCAGCATTGGGGAAAAAAGTCACCCAGAGGAATGGTAGAGGGGAGGTGAGATTAAAAAAAAGGGAGGTCTCTTGCCTACCCAGCTGAAACAGACCTACACCCATCTCTCCTAGGCCCTGTTCCAATCTTTTGACTGATGGCCACACTGATTTCTAAATAAATGGCCATGAGTGAGGCTATCACGCTCTCATAGGGCCTAGATTCCTCAGAGATATTCATATGCAGTTAGGTGTCAGCTTGGCCCTTGGGCCAACTTCCCTGAGCAGCCTTAGTAGGGAGGATGATAGAAAGTCCTTCTAGGTTGAAAGTCTTTCAAAACAGAACCATGTCTGACAATCTAGCATTTGGATTTCCATTGCAATAGACCTTCCTACAGTTTTTGTGGCCTGGTTAAAGCTTGTAAAACTAATATAGGCAAAATAAAAACATGGCCTTCCCTGCCTTCACCAAGGGAAGAGGGTGGGATTTCATTCCATTTCCCACCTTTCCTCCATGAATGGGCTTACATCTGTTTGTTTCTATTTCTTCTAATTTTTTTTTTAAGTAGTGTAAGTACAGAGTACTGAATTTAGCACACTCACCTCCCTTCCTTGCCCCTCAAAATTCCCTTATTCCTCTAATTTAAGTAGTTATATATCAACTGATTTGACATTGTCTTTTGACATTGTTTACTGACTGGCCATAAGATGCAAAAGTTGCTGTATTTGCATTTTTTCCTCATGTGTCCTTCTATTCCTCTATGCTTGGCTTGTCAGTGATATCATTAGTTTTTTAATGTCAAGGATTATTTTTCCATAATTGTAATCAAATCTTCCATGTGTTTTGTCTATGTGTCTATAGATTAATTCTCAAACAGTGATTCCAATATAATGATTCTGAAGGTATCAATCACTGAAGAAAAAAATAGGGTGACCAGACCTATACAAAAGGAAATGCAGTCCTACATCTCTGAAACTGTACTGCTTGGAGGAAAAAATTCCAAGCATCAAGGTCAATGGGATTTCTCCCTCTAGTAACTACTCAAAATTGGTTCACATTTTAATTTGTCTCATATATACCTGTGACTATCTTGGATGGCTTTTTTTTTTAAATAGGAACTGTATTGTTTTTATTATTTTCATGTTCGTGGGAAAGAAGAGTGAAATCTTAGTTTCTTCTTTTTTTTTTAAGATTTTATTTATTTAGTCATGAAAGACACACACACACACACACACACACACACACACAGATTGAAAAGCACAGGCAGAGAGAGAAGCAGGCTCCATGCAGGGAGCCGGATGTGGGACTCGATCCGGGTCTCCAGGATCACACCCTGGGCTGAAGTCTGCGCTAAACCGCTGAGCCACCGGTGCTGCCCTCTTTTTTTTTTTTTTTTTTTTTTTTAATATTTTATTTATTCATGAGAGGCACAGAGAGAAAGAGACAGAGACACAGGCAGAGAGAGAAGCAGGCTCCATGCAGGGAGCCCAATGTGGGATTCGATCCCGCGACTCCAGGATCAGGCCCTGGGCTGAAGGCAGGTACTCAACAGCTTAGCCACCCAGGCATCCCTAAAATCTTAGTTTCATGTTCAAAATATATATTGAATGAACCCCACATTTGTTTGTTTGTTTTTCTAAAGAGTTTTTTCTAACTTTCTGATTTAATTCAGGGCTACTTTTTTTTTTCAAGGCAAGCTGCATACAGTCATTCCATGAATCTCTTCTTTGAATGCATTACACTATTTTTTTAGATTATATGTATTCTTGCTTAGAATCCTTTTACATTTTGCTAAAACAACTTTACAAGTTATTTTTTCCAGAGATGGTGCAATGGAGGTTATCTTTCTGGGTCCTTGCTTGTTTTTAAGTGTTAATCATTTCTTACATTCAATTGAGAGTTTGGTCAAAGATAGAATTCTCAGTGCCAAACTTTCTCTCAAAATATTGATGCTATCATTTCACTTTCTTGTAGTGTTCATTGTTGCTGATCAGTAATCTGACACCAATAGCTTGCTTTTTCTTCATAGGAGGTTTTTTTTGTCTTTGGGAAGTTTTGGGAATTTTCTTTCCTTTTTTTTTTTTAAGTACTTTAATTTTACTGGGATGTGTCTAGGTTTAGATCTTTCCCCCTCATTCATCTTGCTTAATTCTTGGTCCTTCTTTTATTTTTATTTTTTTAATGTTTGGGATGGCAAGGGGCAGAAGGAGAGGAAGAGAGAGGATCTTAAATGGGTGCCATGCCCAATATGGAGCCTGAGGCAGGGCTCAATCTCAGGGCCTTGAGATCATGCTTCATGCTCCATTTTTTTTTTAAGATTTTGTTTATTTATTCATGAGAGACACACAGAGCGAGGCAGAGACACAGGCAGATGGAAAAGCAGGCTCCATGCAGGGAGCCTGATGTAGGACTCAATCTCAGGACTCCAAGATCACGCCCTGAGCTGAAGGGAGGTGCTCAACCACTGAGCCATCCAAACATTCATTTAGTACTCCTTCTAAACTGGAAGACCCATATCTCTTCAGTTTTCCCCAACTCAGGGCATTTGTCTTCTATTATTTCTTTGATTATTTCCTCCATTCAATTTCTTTTCTCTATTCTGGAATGTCTGCCATATGGGACTGCCATATGGGAGTTGGACCATCTGGATTCATCTTATAGGTTTCATATCTTTCTTAGTACTTTTGCTTTAATTGCTCTACAGTTTTTCTAATATTAGCTTTCAGGACTCTAATTTGGAATTTATGTTTTTATTTAGCCTGTCTATTATAAATGTTTTATTTTGATATTTATGTCTTTAATTTGTGAGAAATCTTTGTTCTTTTCTTGTGTGCCCTCTCTATTCTTGTTTCATAGGGACCTGTTCTTATTTTATGGATGCATTAGCCTTTTGGATGTCCATCAGGATGCTAATTAGATTTTAAATATTTCTCCTTTGTTTCTTAAGCAACCTATTCTCCTCAGTCACTAATTGTTCATGCGATCATTCTCATCCATGCATAGCAAGGGAAACAGTATGCCTAATAGGTTGAAAACAAAAGGGTGAGTGAGGGAAAAATCAGGTTGAGGGGCATCCAGTGGCCAGTTTACATATACCATGATAAATACGTTAGATTTATTCCATGTGTGAAAGCAGCCACTGGAACTTTGAAGTCAGGAAGCAATATGAACTGGTCCTTGTCTGTAAGTGTCACTCTGACCACTCAGTGGAGAAAAAACTGTGAGGATTTGAGTTGATGAGCAGTTAGGAGTCACAGGATCCATCCACATCTGAGAAGAAAATGGAGCTTGCATGATTTGGTATGTTGTCACAGTTCTCATTTCCCCAAGACAGACATTCTTGGAAAAGTAGGTCTGTGGGGGACTAGTAGGGACAAGCGTCAGGAATTGGGGACACATCAGTTGAGATCAGTTTGGTTGGATGGGATGGCAGAGGTAGGGGGAGCAGGGAGGTCATGGCCATGGGCTCTGCTGTTTAGTCTACTTGGTCCATTTTCTACCAATTCAATTTCTGAAAATTCAGCTTTGGACTTGCTGAGATGATAAGGAGAGGTGAGATGGGAGAGAGTGGGCTGAAAACGAAGGAAAGAAAAGAAGGCAATCTCACACAGTGATTTGGGGGAGGAATACCATTCCAAGTCACTTGGGCTTCCTGGATCAGAGCAACTGCATTCTAAGGGTGGCACAAAGTTGAAAACTTTCTGAGTTCCTCAACATTTTTCCAGGTCAGAGGGGAGCTGTGTAATAAAGTAGAAGGAGACAGCTATAGCTAGTTTGAATACCTGATCTATTACTTGTTATTATGTAATTTTAGGTTTAACTTCTCAAACTTCTCAGTGTTCTCATAGTAAAACTGAGCTCATTAAGACCAACCTCATATAATTGATGTAAAATTTTAGGTGAGATACAGTAGGTAAAGTGTGCATGTAGTGAATGCAAAATTTAGCATTTTATTAAGATTTATTTATTTTTTTCATTGATCCATACGTTTATCACAACACAAGCTTACTGTTAATGTTAACCATCAGAACAGTCACAAGTAATATCACAAGTAGTGATAACTATGTGACAGCTGTGATTATAGAAGTAGAAATGCTCTACATATTGACTCATGTAAATCCCACAACAACCCTGAGGGAGAAAGTGCTCTCTATCAAACAGTATTGGCTAGGTAGGGGCTGTGGTAACAAGGAAACCCAAAATTCAGTGCTTTCAACAGCAAGGGTTCATTTCTCATTCATATTTCATGGTGGTTGTGGGTCAGCTGTAGCTCAGCAGCTCTTCCTCACTTTGATGTCAAGGTCAAGTAGCCACCTCTGTTTTGAACTCATCACAGAGGGAAAAGAAGTGGCTGAGCCATGTAACAGTTCTGAAAACTTCTGCTCAGAAATGTTGTCCATCACTTCCTCTTTCATTCTATTGGCCAGCTGGCATGCCACACCTGATGTGAAGTGGGCAAATATACTCATCTTTAGGAAGAGTACAAAAAAAGAAATTGGAAGGGATCTTTGTTTTGTAGGTGATGAAATTGAAACACAGAGAGGTCAAGCAACTTGCTCGAGGTGACACAGCTTGTAAGTAGTAGGACTGATCTCTAGGGATCACATAAACAGTAGAAACAAACATTATTTCTATGCTGTAGACCCTCTTTCCCCTTCAAAATCCTTTAAAATTATTTTTGGCAGTTTTTAGGGAGTATCTCATGCATATTCACAAACAGATCATCTCAGCCCTGACCAATTAGTGAGGTCTCTGCAATGTAAAAAGTCACGTAAAGGTACCTCCCAGGTGTCATCTTTTAAAAATATTGAATTGCTACCTACTTTAGACTCTCTTGCTACTGACTCATGGGTCCCAAAGCTGCCAGGGCCCCTCAGAACTATGAGCCTTTCAGCTTGGAATTCAGAGTGCTGCTGCTGGTATCTATTCTATTGGCACTGTTTTGGCCACATGCCACTGAGGAGTGTGCTTGGGCATGGTGGTTGACACTCCTAAAGTCACGCTATGCCATCCCCTGTTACCCTGGACCCAAAGTACAATTGCGTCTCAGTATATCATAGTGATTTTTTTTAAAGATATATTTTTATTTTAGAGAGCTAGAGAAAGAGAGCAGGGGGGTTTGGGGGAGAGGGAGAGGGAGAGTGAGAATCTCACACAGACTCTCTGCTGGGTGCAGAGACCAATGCTGGGCTCAATCTCACGATCCCAGGATCATGACTCAAGCTGAAATCAAGAGCAGGACACTCAACCAACTGAGCCACCCAGGTGCCCCTCATAGTGATTTTTTGAATTACTTTTTTATTTTTTGGAAAGGTAAAGGGTTCATGTTATAACAAATAACATATAATAATAATATAAGAAAACATACAATCTTGCTTCCTTCTTGCCTGCATATGCTCTACTCCCTCTTTCTAGTATAAAAACTTATATTAGTTTCTTTTTTTAAAAAAAGATTTTATTTATTTATTCATGATAGACATAGAGAGAGAGGGAGAGAGAGAGAGAGAGACTGAGAGAGAGAGAGGCAGAGACACAGGCAGAGGGAGAAGCAGGCTCCATGCTAGGAGCCGGCGTGGGACTCTATCTCGGGACTCCAGGATCACACCCTGGGCCAAAAGCAGGTGCTGAACCGCTGAGCCACCCAGGGATCCCCCCTTATATTAGTTTCTGATATTATTATTATATTATATATGACTTAAATTCTTCTAGAATTTCTTAACAAATACTAGCAGTGTATTTTTATCTCCTTTTCTTACTCAAAATGCAGCATACTATGTATTATTCTGGACAATTATACGCTAAATTGTGTCTCTCCAAAACACATGTTAAAGTCCTAAACTCCAGTGCTTATGAATATGGCCTTATTTGGAAATGGGGTGTTTGTAGATGTAACTAAGTTGAGATGAGGTCATTAGGGTGGACCTTAATCCAATATGATTGGTGTCCTTATATGGAGAGGGAAATTTGGACAGACATACAGGGAGAATTCTGTGTGATGACAGAGGCAAAGACTGGGGTAATGCACCTGCAACCCAAGAAAGGCTCAGATTTGGCAGCCAAGAATAGAAGCTGAAAGAGGCAAGAAAGGACCCTTCTTCATAGGCTTTAGAGAGAACGTGGCCTTGCCAACACTTTGATTTTGCACTTCCAGCCTTTAGAACTATATAAGACAATGCATTTCTGTTGTTTTAAGCCACGTAGCTTTTGACATTTTGATACAATAGACCTAGTGAACTAGTACATGCACTTTGCTTTTTTTTCACTTAATATAGCAGAGATTTTCTGAAGCAGTATAAAAAAAAACTATCTTGTGAAAAATGGCACATGATATTCCATTATGGATTACTGTAATTTATTTACCTTGCTCTATTGATACATACTTGAGCTATTTTCAATTTTTTACTGTTACAATGTTGCAGTGAAAAAATTTTTTTTTTTGAGAGAGAGAGACTGTGAATAGGAGAAGGAGGTGGGGGGTGGGAGGTGGGAAGGGGTGGAGGGAGAATACATTTCCACATATATTTTGGTTAATGTCTGGACTTTTTTTTTTTTGTCTGGGACTTTTTATTCAGTTCTATTTATCAATTTATTTATGTCTTAATACCAAAATAATTTAATGTTTGTGTTTTACAAATATGCTGTAATATTTAGCAGGGCTATTCATTTACTTTGTTTCCCCCTCCCCCAAAGTGTTCTGGCTCTGGTTTTCTTACTTACTGTAGAAACTGTAGAATCAGCTTCTCCCAAAAGTCTGGTGTATAAACAGAGTTTCCAATTTTATTCACAACATTCTCTTTCTTTAGGTTTTAGACAAAGTCATGTGCTCTTTTCCTTCGGATGACTGAGTTATCATCACAAACCCAAACTTTACACACTTCCCTCTCTTCCCTAGGATGAGTATATCCTGACCACATGTTGGACTGTAACATGCTCTACTTCTGCCGAGAGACCCTGCATCTAACAGTCTGATTTCTACCACTGTCCACAATTCAGGCTTGAGCAGGACCTTGATGAAGATATATTCATTTATGCTGCCAGTATCTGATAGTGCCTTCTTGAATATCCAAAAATAACTCTAATAAGAAATGAATAGACCTATGAAAAGAAAATTATGAAATTTTTCTTTTTTTAAAAGAATTTATTTATTTGAGACAGAGAGAGAGAGAGAGAGAGAGAGAGAGAGAACCTGGGTGGTGGGGAGGGCCAGAAGGAGAGGGAGAGAGAGAGAATCCTCAGACTCCCCACTGATCAAAGAGCCCCATGAGGGGCTTGATAGCAGGACGTCAAGATCATGAGCCAAAACCAATGGTTGGATGCTTAATTGAGCCACCCAGGCACCCCATGAGATACTCAGGCACCCCGAAAAATATGAAACTCTTCTGAATGAAATATACAAATATACAAAGGCGTATAAATAAAACGATATATTCTGTTCCTGGAAGGGACCATTTGATAATATTTTTGTCTAAATCAATTATTTGTTGCATTCCAGTAAATAAACAAGTGTGATTCTTTCCTAATTTGAAGTGGTATTTTATTTTTAAAATTTTAAAAAAGATTTTATTTATTTAGAGAGAATTTTATTTATTTTATTGAGAGAGAATGAAAGTAAGAGAGAACAAGCAGCTCCCTGAGGGGCAGAGAGAAAAGCAGACTCCTCGCTGAGCAGAGAGCCCAACTCGGACTCCCTGGGATCATGACCTGGGCTGGAAGCAGACACTCAACTATCTGAGCCACACAGGTACCTGAAATGGTATCTTAAAGGTCCTCTGAGAGAATAATGGGATAGAGAATTTACAAAAAGTTTATAACAAAGAGTACTGAGTAAAACATCTTTTAAGGTTATAATAATTAAAAACAAAGTGGTAGTAGTGAAGACCAATGGAATAAAATATAGGACCTAGAAAAGGGCCAATTATATGAAAACTTGGTTTATGATGAAATGACATTACAAACTGGACAAGGAAGTATAAAGTGTTCAGAAAATTGGGATACAGGCTGAACTATTTCAACAAAACACCAGAAATACAGCTTAGAGTGTTGCTGCTTCATGTGTAGCCCACACACTATGTGTTTGTGGTCCACTAAGAAATAGGTCCTGATACTGAGTGTGAGCATTTAGAAACTTTTATGATGATTTGACCTTGTTGTGACCTTCAAGTGCATGATTGCCTGCCCAAAAAGAGTATATTGCATTATAGAGGTTGAAAATCCATGGTGTGTAGTGAAAGTCATGGGCAGTAGGACTCTATTACAACATATGATATTTAAATTTCATTTTGAGATAATGTAATGTTTTAAAACATTCTTGAAATTTTAGTAATTAATAAGTATTAATAATTATATGATTATTTTAATTAATATTAATACTTGTTTCATTTTTCAACCAAGTCTGTTTAAAATTCATAGTTGAGCATTATTAGCTTAATGAAATACATTCTCATCATTTATTTTCTAGCTTTAAAACAGCAATAACTTCAAAAACATTATAAGAGTAATACAAAGCATTCCTGTATTCACCTAGATTGCCCAGTGGTTGACATTCTACCACAGTTGTCTTACCATTCTCTCTTTTTTTTCTCAGCGTACAGACATGATAGATGATACTTTCTGAAAGGGCCAGAGTAATATGCCACCGTTCCATATTGCTCTTCTAGAACTTTGCCACTCCTCATCAAGAAGTACTGTCTATAGCCTCTGTTCTTGACCTACATGGGTGTGTGACTGCTATAAACAATGGAATACAGCATAAGTGAGGTTATGTGACTTCTCAGATTAGGTCATAATAAGGATATACCTTCGGCCTGATTATCTCTCTTGAGATACCCTAGAATTCAACTGTCATTTTGTGAGAAAGCCCAGGACATACGGTTAGGCCACATAGAGATTTTCTAGTCAACGGCATCAGCATCAGCTTGGCTGACAGCCAACATCAACCACCAGACAAGGGAGTGATGATTTAGCCCCCAGCCCTCAAATCTTCCAGCTGAGGTCCCAGACATCATGGGGCAGAGACAAGCCTCCTATGCTGTGTGCTGTCTGAATTCCTGACACACAGAATCCATGAGCATAATATGCCTTTATGGCATAGTCATTCTATGCCACTAAATTTTGGGACAATTACTCAACTATATTAAGTAAAACAATACATTAATAATCTTTTTTTCCCTGAGTCCTTAGAGAACAAATTACAGGTATTAAGCCATTACCTATTAATATTTCCTAAAAGCAAGGAGAGACTCCTGCATAACAGAGCAGCCATCAAAGTCAGGAAATTAACATTGAGACAATGGTCACTTCTAACCCCCAGGTCCCATTCACATTTCACTGAATGTCCCCAAAATGCCCCCTACAGATTTAGGATCCGATCCATGATCACATGTTGCATTTGGTTGTTTTATTGAATCTGGAACTATTCTTTAGTCTTCATTTGGCTTTTCTGACCTTGACACTTTTGAAAAGTGAAGGCAACTTACCTTGTAGAATGTTCCTCAATTTTGGCTTGTCTGATATTTCCTCATGATTACATTCAGATTATATATTTTCATGAATGTCACCAAAGTAATTCTGTGTCCTTCTTAGCACATTATATTAGGGGACACACATTTTTCACACCGCTAAAATCCTGTCTGCCACATTTCTCTATTGTAAAGTTAATACATATTTTGTACTTAGTATTTTGTGTAAATGTCCTGTTCTTCATCAAAATTTACCCCACTGGTTTTAGTGTCTGTTAGGGATTCTTTGCTTTAATGAGCTATTACTGCCATGGCTGCTGCATGTTGATTTTCTAATTCCAGGATTTCTTCTACATGTATTTTTTTTTAAGATTTTTAAAATTTATTTATTTATTTATTTATTTATTTATTTATTTATTTATTTATGAGAGACACAGAGAGAGAGAGAGAGAGAGAGAAAGAGGCAGAGACACAGGCAGAGGGAGAAGAAGGCTCCATGCAGGGAGTCGGATGTGGGACTCGATTCCAGGTCTCCAGGAACACACCCTGGGCTGAAGACAGCGCTAAACCGTTGAGCCACTCGGGGTTGCCCTCTTGTATATGTATTTATTGACTTCCTATTACAAATGAGAGTTTTACTTTCTATAAATGTGTGCCTAACTCGTGATTCTTATTTTACTCAATGTATTATTCTATTACTTAATCATTATTTTATGCTCAGATTATCCTAGATTAGGTCATTGAGATATGTTTTCTTCATTCTTTGGGTACTTCCTTTCTCTCTGGCACAAAAAGATAGTCTAGACCATAGCAGCAAACTATAGCCCATGTCCCACTCTACCTTACCGGCTGCTTTTGTAAATACAGTTTAAGTCAGTTTAAGTCTTGTCTATAGCTATCTATCTTCATACTCCTACAGCTGAGTTGTACATAGGTATATATTTACCAAAGTTGTAACATTTTACATTCTTATCAGCAGTGTGCTAGAATTCCAGTTGCTACACATCGTTGCCAATACTTGGTATTATTAATCTTTCTAATTTTTAACCATTCTGATGAGTATACAGGTGTACTTTATTGTGGTTTTAGTTTGCATTTCTCTGATGACTGGTTATGTTGAGCATATTTTCATGTATTCATCAGCCATTTGGATATCTGTTCAAACCATTTCCAAAAACTAAGGTTGTCTTTTTATTACTGAGTTGTAGGAGTTTTTAAATTGTACTTGATGTTGAATGTTATATTAGTATTAGTTTCAGGTGTATGACAATGATTTGACAATTCTATACCTTATGCAATGCTCACTACGATAAATGTAATTACCATCTAAACCATATAAAATTATTACACTATTATTGACTCTTCTCTACACTATACTTTTCACTTCCATGATATTTTTATTTTGCAACTGGAAGTTTGCACCTTTTAATAGTTCTTTATCTATTCTGATACAAGTTTTTTGTTGAGTATGAATTGTAAATATTTTCTCCCCTTCTGCAGTTTGCTTTCTATTGTCTTAATGATGTCCATTGTAAAGAAAAACATTTTATTTTATTTTTTATAGTCTACATTTTTAAGTCTTATCTAAGATTTTCACCTCTGTTCTCTTCTACAAGCTTTTGTAATTTTTGTTTTTTTATTTAGCTTTATGATACACTTCTAATTTTTGTAATAGTGTGAAATGGAATTAATGGTCAATTTTTTTAAATACAGATATCCAGTAGTTCTAGCAACATTTATTGAAAAGACTTTTCTTTACCCATTGACTTGCTTGACATGTTTGGGGAAAATGAATTTACCAAATATAAGTGGATCTATTTCTGAAGTTACTGTACTGTTTCAGTTGATCTTTATTTCTATTCTTTTATCAAAACCTTAAAATTTTTTGAATTTTTGTCTTAATTATTATAGCTCTATAGTAAAACATAAAATCAGAGGATTAAAAAAAAAAGATTTTGTTTATTCATTTGAGAGAATGAGCATGCAAGAGAGGACAAGTAGGAGGAAGGGCAGAAGGAGAGGGAGAAGCAGACTCCCTACTGAGGAAGGAGCCGGATGGATGCTGGGCTCAATCCCAGACCTTGGGATCATGATGTGAGCCCAAGGCAGATGCTTAATGATCTGAACTACTCAGACTCCCAGAAATCAGATAGTTTTATCCAACTTTCTTCTTTTTAGAAATGGCTTTAGCTCTTCTAGGTCTGTAGAAATTTTCATTATAAATTTTAGAATTAACTTGTCAATAATAATCCAAATGCCTACAGGAATGGAGATCAGGATGGTACTGACTCTGTAAATCAATCTGGGGAGAATTAAGAGTACTGACTTTTCCAATTCATGAACATGCCATATTGCTCCATTTAGGTCTTCTTTAGTATCTCAGAGCAATATTCCATTTTTAAATTTTTTAAAAAAATTTATTTATTTATTTATGAGAGAGAGAGAGAGAGAGAGAGGCAGAGACACAGGCAGAGGGAGAACCTCTCCATGCTTCATGCTGGGAACCTGACGTGGGACACAATCCTGGGTCTCCAGGATCATGCTCAGGGCTAAAGGTGGTGCTAAACTGCTGAGCCACCCAAGCTGCCCAATATTCCATTTTTTCTAATGAAGAAGTCTTGCATGTGTTTTGTTAACTTTAATGTGCCAAGTAATTTATACTTTTTCTGTTATTTGTTATTACTATATTTTTTGAAATATAATTTTATTATTATGGAATCTAATAATAAAATTTGGGGGGCCTGTCTTTGTTTTTCTATTCATTTCATGTTTTCTAGAGATTGAATTTTATAAGATTTTTCAAAAGAATTAGTTTATGAGAAATTTTTCTTCACCACAGATAGTTAGGAAAGCACTTGTCTAGAGATGTAAAGCTGAAATCCAGTCAGCACTTTCAGTTTTCATCATCTTCCAGGCATTTTGGAAAGAGAACATAAAAAGACAAGGAAGTGCATGCCCAACTGTTTTTGGAAAAATGCTCTGGAACTGGCACCTGTCAATGCTGCTCATATCCCATGACCATATCTTGCTGCAAGGGAGGCTGCAAAATGTAGCTTTAGCTGGCTTACCTGAATCCGGTTATAGCTTTTTCTATAAAAGACAGGGAACATGGATATGGATGCAGTGAGGGAACAGTTGGCATTCTGTCACTGGTGATCCTCCTGGATGCCTAAATGTTAATGCACACCTGTCTTTCAACGTAGTGAACATGCTCACACCTCCTCAGATGAGACATCTCAAAAGGCTCTCTGGGTGAGCAGCTAGGATCTCAAGCTGATATGTGTCTTCCTCCATCAAGTTTGGATGTGGCTTCTCATGACCTGATGACTTACTCTGGAGCTCATGTACCAGTGACCAATCCCAGGGAAAGACTCCAAGTACCTGGAGGATAGAAGATCATCACTGTGCCAACCACCAGGAATAGAAAGTCCAAACACTTCTGTCCGTTACATCTTTGTATCAGTGTGGCCAAGGAAGACAGCACTAAATGAAACAATGCTTTACTTACATAGAAGGGGGACAGAGCAAGATTAGGTTCAGCAGTGTACCAGAGGGTCTCTCCCAGCAGTGACACAGAGCAGTTGGCCTATGTTGACTCTTCTTGTGCCACAGTGGAGGAACTCTGTTCCCTTTTCATGGAGGACAGATATAACAATGAGGTTGGCTAGGTGCCATTTGACACACATGCTTGAAGCAGAGACAAAAGAGTACTTATTGAGTCTGAAACACGAAAAGATAGTCTCACACAGCGCGATAAGCCTGCACAGACCGTGTGGGTTCTTTATCTCTTGGTAGGAAGTGTTCCAGGCCCAAGGCCAGTTCCTATGCAACAGACGGGGGGAGGAAAGACTGCGTGCAAGAGGATGCCTTCCCCAACACTCATAAAACAAAGAACACATGTTTGTATCCCCTCCTAAAGATGCACATTGAAATGGTAGACTAGGTCAAGGACAACTGCAATAAAATCCTTGTTTGGAAAAGAAATGTAAACAGCAGCCAACAATGCTCCACAGCACTGATTAATTCTCACAGGACCAATTGTGAAGGCTCCTTGCCTTAGTGGCAGAGTGACTTTTAGAGCAGGCTCTGGTTCTACTCTCTGGGAAGAACTCACTTGTTTCTTGTTCTCTCTATCCCCTAGTTCTATAATTAAGGAGACATCTAGAGAGTCTGGCCCATTTAAAGTCTGTGTCACATGTACAACTTGCTTTTTGCTGGTGCAGGACACACCAGGCCCCTCTTTAAGGGAAGCAGCCCAAAGTTTAATTGATCTATTCCATCTGGGTCAAAGCCCAGGGTCCTGGGTGGATACACAGACTTTTCCATGGTGTGTTGGAGGTCTTATGATCCAGCTGGGAAGCAGCACCCACCATTCCTCTCCCATCTCACTGGTTAGAACCTTTTTGTGTGGACGCAGCTGGCTGCAAGAGAACAGGAAATGTAGACCTGAGCTGAGTAGCTCATTTTGGAGAATATAGATACTGTTTATGTCACAAATGATGAAAACTGTACTATCACACCTTCTTATGCCTTAAAGACCCTCATCTCTTTTACTATGTTTCTCAGCCTTGCTTCTGCCTTTCCCTTCACGTTGCCTGGTCTGTTTTTCAGATTTGCTATTCAGTCCTATTGCTGAGTGCTTTAGCTTCCTTTCTGTGTCCTTGACAATTCTAATGTTCTTGACAGTCTCACTTTCCACCCAAGTGATATTATAAAGTGGTTTTGCTAAAGGAAGCAGTTTTCCTTTAAAAGGAAATTCAAGGGCCAATTCATGATTTTCTTTTACCCTGCTCATAGTTTGTATATGGTAAAGAAGGGACTGGAATGAAAAGAAATATTTAAAATATTTTTAAAAATACATATCATTATCATAGTGAGATTATGGAAATTTTATATTTTCTGTTATTTTACAAATGTATTATTATAGAAATAGATTTCCTTTGTAATCTGAAACATGAATTATGTTAAACAGACTATATTAAGGAATCAATAATTTTCTCCAACTTTTCTCCAAGTTTCTGCCAACTTGAAAGTTGGCAAACCTGTGGCATACATTATGTTCAGCCCAGCTTCATATCTGCATTTCTATAGAGAAGAAAAGGGAAAAGATCACATAATAGCATCATTGAGTGCTTATTATGTTGTAGGCCATTTACTACATACTGTATATGAATTAACTAACTGAATACTAATTATGACCCTAAAAAGTAAGTACGATTTTTATTATTTCATTTTATAGATAAGGAAACACAGAGCGGTCAGGTTTCTTGTGCAAGCTCACACATCTAATAATAATAATAATCAAAATGCTTGGAGTGCTTACTAAATGTGTTGTTTTATGACCTATATGCATATGAATACTATTTAATTCTCACCTGAACTCTATGTGACAGATAGCATGCTGCCCATTCACAGATGAGTAAACTGAGGGCCAGAAAGTGTAACAACTTGCCCAAAGTTATATAGCTAGTAAGTGGCAAGGGATTTGAATCTGGACAGTTTGAGTCCAGGTCCCTGCTCCTAAACTTTGCACTCTGAAACATTAATATTCACTACTTGAGCTTGTATTGTAAAACTAACGCGTTTACTCTCCAAAACAAAGGGGTCCTTGCAGAGATTGCCGTTAGAATACTAACGTTGGGGATGTAAAGCCTCGTGAAGAGCCTGACTGCTGGGTCCTTGTGCATGTTACGTAGGTCTGTGCAATTGAGTTCCATTCTGGAATCTAGTTGGGTGCATCCATTCACAGCAGGGTGGGAAGACTCCTAGGAGGGCAAGGTTTGAATTACAGCAACCTGAAGACGAAGTCAGACCCTTGCCTGGAAAGTAAACATCAGAATGCTTATTCAAAAAGCAAAGCCTGGATTTGTTAGGCTCTCTCGAGAGATGCCATCATTATTAAAGGCCTTATACCAGCTGGCTTCCTGTGCACGGGAAAGCCTAATGATGCTGACAGGTCACAGAAGCTTGCACTAATGGGCTCGTGTTTTATTTATTCAGGTGTCTATTTGACATTTCCCAGCCCCGATGAATCTATGGATTTGGAAATAACTGGGTCCTCACTATATATACTGTGATGTTATCTCCCCAAATGAAGGAAATGGGAACCAGGAAAGGCCTCGATTCCCTGCAGATAGCTCTCATGGTTTACAATGAGAATTCAAATACTACAAAAAGCATTAGGCAAAATTTAAAACACAAATCATTGGTGTTTAACATGATATATTGCAAAGAAATTTCTGGCACTGAAAGTCTCTCTTTAAGCAACACTTCCACACAGCGCCAACTAAATAATGTAACAGCATCTGGACGCCTTCTAAATCGAGTATGAAATTATGTATTTCTCCCATGACACAGATGAGACCAAAAGGCAACATTTCCTAAAATAAAAACTGAAGGGTAAATTAAGTAGTGGCTAAGGAAGGCTCTTGTGCTTTCTTCTTTTTATTTTTTAAAATAACTTTTATTATTGAAGTAAAACATACATATAGAAGAGTGAACAAATCATGGATGTTTATTTTGGCACATTTTTACAAACACCCATGTAATTACCACTTAGACCCAAAAAGAGAGTGCCACCATGTTCTCAGAATCTTCATGTCCTCTTTAAACTCTTCTCTTCAAAATTAATTACTGTCTTGACTTATTTTTAAAATTTTCATTTTAAAATATAGCACAGATACATAAACCATATAAAAATACATATACAATAAAAAAATAATTATAAAGCAAATCCTTGTAGCTACCACATGAGTTAAGGGATTAAAGTTGACCAGCCACCCAGTACACTGTCACATGCCCCGTCCCCCTAACAGGAAGACAGAGACTTATTCAGGTAGTGTAAAAATCATTTCCTTGCTTTGCTTTATAGTTTTCCCACCCCACTGTGTATCTTTAAACAAAAAAGTTTCCTTCTGTCTGCTTTTTAAAAAAGTATGTTACTGAGCCTGGCTGGCTCAGTCGGTAGAGCATGTGACTCTTAATTTTGGGGTTGTAAATTCAAGCCCAACGTTAGATGCAGAGATTACTTAAAAGTAAAATCTTTTAAAAAATGTTATTTAAGCCTTTTTAAATCTAAAGATCTTCCTCTCTCATCATATTTTACATGTGCATTGTATTTGTTGAGGATGCTACATCTTTGTACTGATAGTGTTTCTCATTGTTAGGTAATATGACCAAAAATTTCAAACCTAATCATTTCAAATATGATCAAGCTCATATATATTTTTTAAGATTTTATTTATTTACTCATAAGAGACGCAGAGAGAGAGGCAGAGACATAGGCAGAGGGAGGAGAAGCAGACTCCATGCAGGAACCCGATGTGGGACCCAATCCCGGAATTCCAGGATCACATCTGAAGGCAGATGCTCAACCACTGAGCCACCCATGCCTCTGAAGCTCATAGTTCTAAATGCCAGTTTATAGGCAATACAAAGGACAGAGTGACTTAAAACAGTTATGTAGATATACACTCAGCAATATTAGTATAGCATCTATAGGAAAGTAAGAGGAAATACTTGATTTTTTCCCATTAAAAAAGTTTATTTTTATTTTAAAGGTTTTATTTATTTGTTCATGACAGACACACAGAGAGAGGCAGAGACACAGGTAGAGGGAGAAGCAGGCTCCCCTTGGGGAGCCTGATGCAGGACTCAATCCCAGGATCCAGGGATCAGGACCTGAGCAGAAGGCAGACACTCAACCACTGAGCCACTCAGGTGCCCCCTAAAAGAAACAGTTTTAAAAATAATGAGTTAATTCCCTATTATCCTTCAAAGGTAGCCAAATGCTTAAAGCATTATTATGAACTCATGTATTTAACTCGCACCTTATTTATTTAAGATTTTATTTACTTTTATTTGAGAGAGAGAGAGAGAGAGAGAGAGAGAGAAAGAGAGTATGCCCCAATTTATTTTTTATTTTTTATTTATTTATTTTTTTAAATTTATTTTTTTTTTTAATTTTTTTTTTATTTATTTATGATAGTCACAGAGAGAGAGAGAGAGAGGCAGAGACACAGGCGGAGGGAGAAGCAGGCTCCATGCACCGGGAGCCTGATGTGGGATTCGATCCCGGGTCTCCAGGATCGCGCCCTGGGCCAAAGGCAGGCGCCAAACCGCTGCGCCACCCAGGGATCCCCCCCAATTTATTTTTTAAAAGTAGGGCTCCACACCCAGTGCAGAGCCTAATGCAGGGCTTGAACTCACAACCCTGAGATCAAGACGTGAGCTGAGACCAGGAGTCAGATACTTACCCAACTAAGCCCCCCAAATGCCCCTTAACTTGCACTTTAGGTTAGGGTGAAAGTAATTACTTTAGAATCCCAGAAACCATGCCGACATATTTATTTTTTTTTATTTTTTATTTTTTTTTAACTTTTATTGGTGTTCAATTTACCAACATACAGAAAAACACCCAGTGCTCATCCCGTCAAGTGTCCACCTCAGTGCCCGTCACCCATTCCCCTCCAACACCCTCCCTCCTCCCCTTCCACCACCCCTAGTTCGTTTCCCAGAGTTAGGAGTCTTCATGTTCTGTCTCCCTTCCTGATATTTCCCAACATTTCTTTTCCCTTCCTTTATATTCCCTTTCACTATTATTCATATTCCCCAAATGAATGAGAACATACACTGTTTGTCCTTCTCCGATTGACTTATTTCACTCAGCATAATACCCTCCAGTTCCATCCACGTTGAAGCAAATGGTGGGTATTTGTCGTTTCTAATTGCTGAGTAATATTCCATTGTATACATAGACCACATCTTCTTTATCCATTCATCTTTCGATGGACACCGGGGCTCCTTCCACAGTTTGGCTATTGTGGCCATTGCTGATAGAAACATTGAGGTGCAGGTGTCCCGACGTTTCATTGCATCTGAATCTTTGGGGTAAATCCCCAACAGTGCAATTGCTGGGTCGTAGGGCAGGTCTATTTTTAACTCTTTGAGGAACCTCCACACAGTTTTCCAGAGTGGCTGCACCAGTTCACATTCCCACCAACAGTGTAAGAGGGTTCCCTTTTCTCCGCATCCTCTCCAACATTTGTTGTTTCCTGCCTTGTTAATTTTCCCCATTCTCACTGGTGGGAGGTGGTATCTCATTGTGGTTTTGATTTGTATTTCCCTGATGGCAAGTGATGCAGAGCATTTTCTCATGTGCTTGTTGGCCATGTCCATGTCTTCCTCTGTGAGATTTCTCTTCATGTCTTTTGCCCATTTCATGATTGGATTGTTTGTTTCTTTGGTGTGGAGTTGAATAAGTTCTTTATAGATTTTGGAAACTAGCCCTTTATCTGATATGTCATTTGCAAATATCTTCTCCCATTCTGTAGGTTGCCTTTTAGTTTTGTTGACTGTATCCTTTGCTGTGCAAAAGCTTCTTATCTTGATGAAGTCCCAATAGTTCATTTTTGCTTTTGTTTCTTTTGCCTTTGTGGATGTATCTTGCAAGAAGTTACTGTGGCCGAGTTCAAAAAGGGTGTTGCCTGTGTTCTCCTCTAGGATTTTGATGGAATCTTGTCTCACATTTAGATCTCTCATCCATTTTGAGTTTATCTTTGTGTATGGTGAAAGAGAGTGGTCCAGTTTCATTCTTCTGCATGTGGATGTCCAATTTTCCCAGCACCATTTATTGAAGAGACTGTCTTTCTTCCAATGGATAGTTTTTCCTCCTTTATCGAATATTAGATGACCGTACATTTCAGGGTCCACTTCTGGGTTCTCTATTCTGTTCCATTGATCTATGTGTCTGTTTTTGTGCCAGTACCACACTGTCTTGATGACCACAGCTTTGTAGTACAACCTGAAATCTGCATGCCGACATATTTAAAGAATATAAAATACAACTTTCATCATCTTTCCTAAATTAGTGTATTTTTTTCAGAGAGATAAATTTTCTTATTCATGGACCATTTAAAATAATTTACTCTTTTTATCCTTACTGATATTCACCCTCTCCAACTTTGTTTGGTGAAAACTTCTTCAAGTTGCTGTTGTATCTTGATAATACTGCTTTGATAGCTTACTTGATATAAGAAGGTACACTGGGCTTATTCTGTATATTTCTCGGTCAAGTCCTAGAATTAACAATTTCTTTAATAAGTTTTAACTTCTTTTAATAGAAAATGATATTTCAAGATCACATCCTGGGGGGTAAATATGCTCATTGCTACTGGGTAGATCACTGTTATAGAATAGGAAAATAGAATATAAAAGAGAGAAGAAAACACAGTCAATTATATATATTGGATAAGGGATTAATATCCAAAATATTGAAGGAATTCTACAATTAAAATACATCAACAACAAAAATAAATAGCCAGATTAAAAATGGACAAAGGGGATGTCCAGGTGGCTCAGTAGTTGAGCGTCTGCCTTTGGCTCAGGGTGTGAGCCGGGGATCCAGAATCGAGACCCTCACTGAGCTCTTTGTGGGGTGCCTGCTTCTCCCTCTGCCTATGTCTCTGCCTCACTCTCTCTCTGTCTCTCATGAATAAATAAATAAAATCCTAAAAAAATGGACAAAGGATTTGAATAGACATTTCTCCAAAGAACACATACAAATGGTCAATAATCACATGAAAAGACACTCAATGTTGTTAATCATTAGAGAAATGCAAATCAAAACCACATTGTGATATCACCTCATATTCATCAGGATAGCTACAATTATAAGAATGGAAAACGAAAAATGTTGGTGAGGATGTGAAGAAATTAGAACCCTGTGCACCGTTGATAGGAATATAAAGTGAAGTAGTCACATGGAAGGCAGTATGGAAATTCCTCAGAAAATTAAAAATGGAATTACCATAACATTCAGTAGTTCAACTCCTGACTATATACTCAAAAGAATCTAAAGCAGACTTTCAGTAAGATATTTGCACACTCATGTTCATTGTAGCATTCTTCAGAATAGTCAAGAGGTAGAAGCAACCAAAACGTCCATCAATGGATGAATGGATAAAGAAAATGTGGTACATGTGATGAAATATTAGGCAGCTTTAAAAAAGATGGAACTCCTGTCACATGCTACAACATGGATGAATCTTGAGGAAACAAGCCTGTTGCATAAGGACAAATACTATCTGATTACACTTACCTAAAGTATCTAAAATAGCCAAAAATCACAGAAACAGAAAGTATAAGGATGATTGCCAAGGTTTGGAGAATGATGAAGTGTTTATTAGTGTTTAGTGGGTATAGAGTTTCAGTGATGCAAGATGTAGAAGTTCCAGAAATCCTTGCACAATACTGTAAATATAATTAACATTATGGAGCCATAGATTTATAAATAGCTAATTTGGTAAATTTATTCTTATGTGTTTTTATCACAAAAAGTTTTTAAAAAAGATCTTAAATCAATAAGCTAATGTTTTATTTTAAGAAACCTAGAAATAAAAGTGAACTAAACTCAAAGTAGGCACATGGAAAGAAATAATAAAAATTGGAGTAGAAATAAATAAAAGAGAGAATAAAAACACAATGAAGAGAAGTCAATGAAACAAAAGCTGTTTTGCTTTTTTAAAAACATGACAACATTGACAGTCTTTTAGCTATACTGGATAAGAAAAAAGAATCAAATATTAAATTTAGAAAAAAAGATGTGTCATTATTACTGTGTCATTATTATGTGTCATTCATTTTTTTTTAATTTCACTTGCTTCATTTTTATTGTCTTTTTAAATACTATGGAAAATTATTTTAAAGAAAAAGACATAATCATGAAGTTAAAAAGCAATATACTTTAGAAAACTGGTATTTAGTTGGCGGTAGAGGCAGGTTTTGGAGTGGTATAGGTGGATGCTGTAATTTCAGAATTAGAGACATCAAATTCATCATAGTAATAAGATTCTGTAGTTTCATATATGTAGTTATTATCAGGGTTAGTGCTGCTGTAGGGAAGTTCTGTTGTTTTATATCCTGACTCAGTGGTCATCTTGAGTATGGTATGTATGGTAAAAGGAGTTGTTTGCATGGTGGCAGGAAGAGTAGTGGCAGTAACAAGGGGAGGTGAAATCTCGGTAGTTGGAGCATTAGACGTGGTTGCAGCAGTGAATGGAATGGTGACTGGAACTTGGGTTTTAGGACTGGAAACTGTGATATCAGAAGGAGTTGTACTTTTGAAGATGAGATCAGATGATATTTTGTTTGTGGTTGTAGCTGAGATTGTGTTGGAGCTGAGAGTGTAGTGGAGAGTTGTGGTGGCAATGGCAGCAAACGGAGTTGTGTTTAAGACTTGGGTTCTGGTGCTTACCACTTTGCTATAGGAATTAAAAAGGAACATAAAGGAATTACATGAATGAAAGTATGACAATGAATTAGATTACCTATATGAAAGGAAAATTCCTAGAAAGACACAACCTACTAAAACTGACCCAAGAGGAAATACAAAATCTGAACAGAAGCATAACAAGTAAAGCAACTGAATTAGTAGAAGCCAGGTCAAGATGGTTTCACTAGTAAAATCTACCAGACATAGAATAAAATCAATATTTCGCAAATTACCTCCCCCACAAAAAAAGAGGAGTTAATACCTCTCAATTCATTCTGACTTCAGTATTACTTGATACCAAAAGACATCACAAGAAAACTTCACACCAATATCCTTTATGAAGATAGATGCAAAAATCCTCAACAAAAAATTCACAAACTGAATCCAACAACAAAAATGATTATACACCATGATTAAATAGAATTTGTCTCAGTACCTGAAGGTTGGTTCACCATATGAAAATTAATTTGTATGATAATTCATATTAACAGCATAAAACAAAATGACATGGTAGTCTCAATAGATGCAGAAAAAGTCTTAGGCAATAGCCAACATTCTTTGTGATATAAGCAATAAACTAGGAATATAAGAGGACGTCCTCAACTTGATGAAAGACTTCCATACACAGACCATAGCTAACACCATAATGCTGAAAAACTGACTAATTTCCCCCTAAGATCAGGGACATGATGAGAATGTCTACTCTCATCTCTGTTTTTCTCCCCGCAACATTATACTGAAGGTTCTAGCCAGGGTAATTTGACAGGAAAAAGAAATAGAAGGCGTATTTCCCACCCACCCCCATTTTTATTGAAAAATAATTGACATACATCACTGTATTTATGTATGGGAACGGGGGCTGGCTGTCCCTTTGAGAGGAGTCAGCAAGCGAGCCCAGCAAGGTCAGTCCGCGGCATGTGAAAAAATAGTTTGACTTACGTATATTGTGAAATGACTACTACACTAGGTTCAGCTAAAATCCATCTTCTTGTAGATATAATAAAAGGAAAAAAGAAGAAAAAAGAAAAAAAATCTCCTTGCTATGAGAACTCTTAGAATTTACTCTTAACTTTTCTCTATATCACACAGCAGTATTAGGTATTAGTTATAGTCATCACGTTGTATATTGTATCCCTAGTACTTATTTATCTTATCACTAGAAGCTGTATCTTTTGATCAGCTTCTTCTATTTCCTTCTTTCCCATCCTTTCCCTCTGGTAATCACAAATCTGATCTCTTTCTATGAGGTTTTTTTTTTTTCTTATAGAAGACAGTTTGATTAGAAAAGAAATATAATGATCTCTATTTCCAGATTATACATATAAACTCCCAAAGAATCCACAAAAATCTATTAGAATCAATAAATGAGTTCATCAAATTTGCAGGATATAAGGTCAATATACAAAAATCAGTTGTATTTCTATGCACTAGCAATGAACAAACCAAAAATAAGAAAGCATCCTATTTACAATAACATCAAAATACTTAGTAATAAATTTAACAAAGGAAGTACAACTTTTACTAAAAACTGAAAATACTGTTGAAAGAACTTAAAGAGCTAAATAAATGGTAAGACATTCCATGTACAATGATCAGAAGACTTAAAATTGTTAAGATGGCAATACTGCTCAAACTGATCTGCAGATTCAATGCAGTCACTATTCAAATGCCAATTGCCATGTTCACAGACATTGAAAAACTGATCATAAAATTCATATAGAAATGTAACAGAATCAGAATAGTCAAAACAATCTTGAAAGAGAAGAAACAAGGTGAAAGACTCATATTTCCTGGTTTGAAAACTTATTACAAAGCTACAGTAAACAGGACAGTGTGATCCTGGCATAAGAATAGACTTACAGGGGATCCCTGGGTGGCTCAGCGGTTTAGCGCCTGCCTTTGGCCCAGGGCGTGGTCCTAGAGTCCCATGATCCAGTCCCACATCGGGCTCTCTGCATGGAGCCTGCTTCTCTCTCTGCCGGTGTCTCTGCCTCTCTTTCTCTTTGTGTCTCTCATGAATAAATAAATAAAACCTTTAAAAAATAGACATATATAGTTCAGTGGGACAGAATTAAGGATCCAGAAATAAATCCTAACATTTATGGTCAATTGATTTTTCAGCAAAAGTGTCAAGACACGGGGCAACTGAGTGGCTCAGTTGGTGAAGCATCTGACTCTTGATCTCAGCTCAGGTCTTGATCTCAGGGTCATGAGTTCAAGCCCTCCACTGGGCTCCATGCTGAGTGCAGAGCCTGCATTTAAAAAAAAAAAGTGTTAAGAAACTATAATGGGGGAAAGAATAGTCTTTACAACAAATGATATTGGGACAGCTAGATAATCACACAAAAAAGAATGAAGTTAGATTCCTACCACATACTATATACAAAATTAACCCAAATGGATCATAAACTCAAAATGTGAAAGCTAAAATATAAAACTCTTAAGAGAAAAAACATAGAAGTAAATATTCGTGACTTTGTGTTAGACAGTGGTTTCTTAGAAATGGTTCCAAAACCACAAGTGATAGCATAAAAGCTAGATAAATTGGACTTCAACAAAATTTAAAATTTTGTGCATCAAAGGCCATTATCAACAAAGTGGAAAGACAGCCCAGTGCTTTGAGTTGTTCTGCAATATTTACAACCTCGAAAAGATATAGAACTTAGGGGAAGATGCCTGAAAATTCTCCTTCCTACCTTTCCCTGTTACTCAAATGTAGCCTCAATAGTTTCCATTCTGTGCACTTTATCTGCAACATGGGACATGACAAGCAGGAAATGGCATGATGCGACAAAATCACTAAATGTGGAAAGCATAACTCTTGATCAATGAAACTTTCAAGAACAGATCTTGATCAAAAGGGAGAAATGTGAAAGTAAGTAAAAGAAACCTCATCTACCATGAAGCTGGGAAGCTGTGAAGAGGCAGCTCACACATACACAGTTTTTGCAGCCTACGTAACCAGCAGGAAGAAGGACCGCTTACAGCCAATGAGAAATTGCCAGGACCTCAAACTCATGTTCATCTCAATGAACTTTTGTTCAAAACAACTGTCCTCAATTTCCTCCTAAAAGCTAATAAAAGTTGACATTCTCTTTGTCTCTGCAGACTCCTCTATGCTTTTTCCACAGTTTGCTAGTCTCAAATTGCAGTTCCTCAGCTATTCCCAAATAAACTCATTTTGCTAATAAAATAACTGGCTAATTTTTTTTGGTTGACAGTTCAATTTCTTGAAAGTCTTTTGCCAAATTTTGATAATTTTCACTTATTATTTCTCTGAATGCTTTTCTACTTTTGCCCTCTTTCTCTTTTCATTAGGGATTCTAAAGACAGAAATGTTCAATTTTTGTTTTATTCCCATAGGTCCCTTAGGCTCTGTTCTTTTCCATTCTGTTTCTATTGTTTTAGATTGGCGAATTTCTATTGTTCTAAGCTCTAGTTCACTATTTCCTCTGTCTCCTCCATTCTGCTATTGAGTCCTTCCAAGGAATTCTCTAATTTGGTTGTTCTGAAATTTCCATTTGATTCTTTATTTCTTTGCTGTGACTTTCCATTTTTTTTCAATTGTTTTGAATCTGTTCAAAACTGCTCATTTAAGTTTTAATCATATGTACTTTAAAATCTTCACCAAATAATTCTATTACTTCTGTCATCTCAGTATCAGCATCTGTTGTGTTTTTTCATTTAGTTTGAGATCTTTCTGGTCCTCGATATGAAAGGAATTTTTCAGTTAAAACCAGAATATTTTAGGTATTATGAGACTCTGGATCTTATTTAAACCTTCTGTTTTAATTGGCTTCTTCCGGCACTGGTCTGGTTAGGGAAGGAAGGAGATGTCAACTTGTTACTACCAGATGGTAGAAGCCAAGATTCCTCACTTAGCCTCTGTAGCTACATGAGTGGGAGGCTCCTAATTTCTGCTGGGTGGGAATGGTAGTCGGGCTCTTTTTCTTCCCTTTGTATTGACTATATCTTCCAGTACAATGTTGGATAGATGTTGCATAGTTGACATTCTTGCCTTGTTCCTCATCTTAGTGGAAAAGGATCTACTCTTTTATCATTAAATATACGTTAGCTATAGGTTTTCATAGACATCTTTTTCTTTTCAAGGACCAATATATGTTGTTTGTTTGTTTTTTAAATAATCCATTTATTTTGGTTAGTGCTGGTCTTGTAGGATGATTTGGGGAGTAGTGGCTCTCCTTCAATTTTTGAGAAATGTTTGTGTAGAATTAATATTTTTTATTCTTCAAATGCTTGGTAGAATTAATCAGTAAAGCCATCTGAGTTTGAGGTTTTCTTTGTGCTTATGTTTTTTAATGTACAAAGTCATTTTCTTTAACAGATATATGGTGACTTAGTAATAATATATTTCTTCTCAAATGAGCTTTGCTAATTTATGTTTTTCAATAAATATATCAGGTTGCCTGAATTTTCAAATTTTTTTTGCCTACAGTTATCTATAACATTAGCTTATTGTACTCGCTTTTTTTTTTTTAGAAGGGGGGAGGTGCCAAGGGAGAGGGAGAGAGAGAGAGAGACTCTTGAGCAGTCTCCATACCTAACATAAAGCCCAAAGTGCGGCTCAATCTCATGACACTGAGATCATGACCTGAGCCCAAATCAAGAGTCAGATGCTTAACCAACTGAACCACCCAGGTACCGCTTATTGTACTTTTAAAATATGTAAGAGTTATAATGATGTCATCTCTTTCATATCTTATATTAATAATTTGTGTTTTCTCGCTCTTTTTCTGCTCAGACTCAACCTCAGTATTACTGACATTTTGAGCTGGATAATTTAGTTGCGAGGGCTTTCCTGCAGGACGTTTAGCAGCATTCCTGGTCTTTAACTACTAGATACCAGCAATTCTTAGTTATCGTACTCAATAATGTCTTCAGACATTACCAAATGTCCCGTGGTGGGCAAAATCACCTCCAAATGAGAATCTCTGGGTTAGAGATTTATCATTTTTACTGATCTTTGCAAAATACCAGTTTTTTTTACTTCATTGATTCACATCATTTTTTATCTGCTGCATTTCTACTTAATATGTTCACTTTCTTATCATTTTTACTGATCTTTGCAAAATACCAGTTTTTTTACTTCATTGATTCACATAATTTTTTATCTTCTGCATTTCTACTTAATATATTCACTTTCTTCTCCAACTTTCTGAACATACAGAATATGGTTATCGTGAACTGTTCTCATGTCCTTATTTGCTAATTCTAACATCTGTATAAATTCTGTGTTGACTTTAGTTGATTGATTTTCCCCCTCACTATGGGTCATATTTTCCTGTTTCTTTGCCTACTTAGTAAATTTTGGTTGGATATCAAACATTGTGAATTTTAGCTTATTTTATTCTGGGTTATATTTGCATTCCCATAAAATTTCTTGAGCTTTATTCTGGTATACAGTTAGGTTCCATGGACACAGTGTGATTCTTTTGGTTCTTGCTTATTAGGTAGGACCAGAGCAGTGTTTAATCTGGATCGAGTTATTTTCCACTATGGAAGCAAGATTCTTATGAATGCCCTGCTTAAAGCCCCGTGAATTATGAGGTGTTTCTGACTGGCTGTTAGGACTAGACACTATTCTGAGCCCTGGTGGAGCTGTACCTTTTAATTGTTTCAGGTCACTCTTTCTTCAACCTGGGGTAGTTTTCTCACATGTTTATACTGATTTTCACTCTGCTAGGGATCCTTTGCTACTGCTCCCACATCTCTGGTACTCTGCCTGTGAACTTCAGCTACTGTGGGCTCAGCTCTATCTTCCAACTCTGGGAGTCTTCCATGACCCACCTGGGATTTCCTGTCCTGTGGCTGCAGCCTGGAAATCCTTCCAGGGGCATAAACTAGTCAATTGCAGTGTCCATCTTGCTGTCTGTCTCCCAGGGGCACAGTTTTTTTGTGGCCTGTTGTCCAACGTATTCGAAACTTTGTATTTTTCCAACAATTGACAGTTGTCTTGGTTAAGAGGGAAATCTAACCCTTTACTACATTTTATTCAGAAATGTAAGGCTATGCAAATATATTTTAAAACTCTGAAAAAATTATGTATGTTCTCAAAAATATAACTTACCAAATTCAACTCAACAACTAGAAATCATGAGGTAACATATAGCTACTAAATAAATTAAAGCATAAATCTGTGCATAAAGTAATATCAGGTCAGATAGCTTTACAGGCAATGTTTTTTTATTTTTTTATTTTTTATTTTAATTTTTTTTACAGGCAATGTTTATAAATTATTTAAGGAGCAGATTATCCTAGTCTTATAGAAAAGTTCCAGGGGGTACAAAATGAAGGAATGGTTTCTATTTCATTTTATTATACTAATATAACTTTGACACCAGAATCATTCAAGGACAAAATAAGAAAAGAAAGTTTTAGGCCAATCTTGTTATGAACTCGGTTAACAAATTCTAAACCTATAAAGGCATGTATTTTAAAAATATTAAATCTAATCATGTCATTTTCCTGCTTCAAATTCTTAAATGATTTGCCATTGTATTTACAGTAAAATCTAAGCTTCTTAGCATGACTTGCAAGGCTCCACGTATTTTGTCCCCTACTTCTGATGTTCACCTACACCTCTCCCTGCTTCTTCCTCTTCTTTATTTACAGTGTCCTTCGTACACATCCAGCTCTTCTATGGTTCGGAACTTTTATACTTGCTCTTCATCCTACCCTGCTTCATTGCCCAGATCTTTTTAGTGTATGTACCTACTACCATTCAGATTTAAGCTCAAGTATCACCTTTTTAGAAATTCCTTTTCTGTCTACCTCATCTCAGAAGTTCTCCACTCCTGCTGTCTTGTCCCTCTATCTTCTTTTCTGGCTTTATCATCTTTATGGTACTTATTACTTTCGATTACTATTATCTTTTATTTGTCTGTCTATCTCTTCCTAGTGTATAGATCCAAGAGGAAAAGGACTTAACTTTGTTCATCACTATATTCCTAGCATTTAGAACTATGGTTGATTCATAGTAAGGGTTCAACAAACATACAGTGAATTAATAGATATCAGACTTTCCAAATATTTGATTTAAGGTTAGATATTTTCATGCTATATTTTCCTTCTAATTAGGTGCATAAATATTTTCAGATATTATTGTAGCATAAGTTAATTAAGTGGATGATTTATTCATGACATAGTAAACCCTCATTCGTTAGGATAGGATAATCTTTTCTTTTTAATTTTTTTTTGTTAAATTTTCCAAACATATGCAAAATGGAGAGAATAATAAAATAAACCACTTACATTCATTATGTAAATTCAATAATTACTGTGATTTTGCCCCATCAGATTAATCCATTGTCCTCTTTTCCTGAAGTCATTTAAATGTAATTAAATATATGTCACTCTCCTCTATATTCTAATATGGGTCTAAAAATATGGATGTACAGTCTTACCTAACTACAGTGACATTATTCATATCCACAAAATTAATAAATAATGATAATAATAATAATTCTTTGGTGACTTCTGGTAACTAGACAATAATCAGATTTCTTCAATTGTCTCAAAAAGTATTTTGTTTTTTTTTTTATTTTTTAAATTTTATTTATTTATTCATGATAGTTACAGAGAGAGAGACAGAGACACAGACAGAGGGAGAAGCAGGCTCCATGCAGAGAGCCCCACGTGGGATTCGATCCTGGGTCTCCAGCATCACGCCCCGGGCCAAAGGCAGGTGACAAACCGCTGCGCCACCCAGGGATCCCTCAAAAAGTATTTTCTTAAGATTTATTTATTTGAGGGGATAGCAGAGAGAGAGAGCGAGCAGGGGAGAAGGGCAGAGAAAGAGAAAGTGAGAGAGAACCTCCAACAGACTCTCTGCTGAGTGAGGAGCCCAAAGCAGGGCTTGATTCCATGAGCCTGAAATCATGACTGGAGCCAAAATCAAGTTGGATGCCTAATTAATTGAGCCACCCAGGTGCCTCTTGTATTTGGTGCATCTGAATCAGGATACAAAAAGAAGTCTACACATTGTATTTTGTTGTCTAGTGTTATTAAGTTAAAAATAATATCCAGAACAATCTCCCACCATGTTTTTGCATGCTATTTACTTGTTTCAGAACTCAGGTCAGCTGTCTTGTAGAATGTCCCACCTTCTGGATTTGTCTGATTTTCCTGATGGTGTCATCTCACTTGTTCCTGTTTCTCTATTTCTCATTTTTCCTGTAAATGGAAGTTAGCTCTAGTGCTTGATTAGATTCAGGTCCTGCTTTCTTGGCCAGAATATTTCATAGGTGGTGCTGTGTGTTTTGTATCGCATCACAAGATGAAGCACAAAAATGTCTGTCCTACCTTTAGTGATGCTAAGATTGACTACTTGTTTCAATGGGCAATAGCATGATGTGTGTTTTGTTTCCCACCAATTTCTTCTCTATTGCACTCACTGCTGATAATTGATTGAATCAAAGATTTCACTACAGCATCCAAAATGATGATTTGTATAAATTATATTTCTTCATTCATTAGCTGAATGTTTTCTGAAAAGAAGGACATTTCCTTATCAATTAAAGCAATTTGGTTATCCTGAAATTAGGATAATTGACAAATCCTTGTATTTATTTTAATTGTCAATCTCCAGAATAAAAAATTAGTGCCTTGGTTTTCCTACTTGTGTCCCAAACGGAAGGTTTTTATTTTTGTTTTTGATGTTGCCCTTATTTTTCTTTTTATTATTAAGAACTGTGAATATTTTCATTTTACTTTTCTTAAAGATTTTTATTTATTTATTTGAGAGAGAAAGTGCACACACAGGGGGAGAGGCAGAAGTAGACTCCCTGCTGAGCAATGTGGTTCCAGGACCCTGAAATCCTGACCTGAGCTGAAATCAGGCCACCCAGGTGCCCCAGAACTGTGGGTATTTTTAAAAGTTCAATGTGTTTAAATCAATTGTTTTCACTAACACTTTTGAGACATATATTGTCCCATTCTTCACCCAAAGGAGTCACAAAGATGTTATGGTGTCCTTTGATGATGACTATTTTGTCTTAGAATTTTTATCTTTGAAAGTCTCCTTTCTTTTTTTCCTATGAAAATCATTCTAAACTTGAGAAATATTTGGATTGTAGATTTTTCATGAAGTTTCTTCCTTCCAAGTACACATGGAAATTTGGACTAACTGTGAATTAAATGTTGCCAAGATGTCCTTCTGGATTTCTTATAATGACTCATTTGCACATTAGCAGTAAATTGATTAATATTTCTCAGTCTTTTTTTCTTCTGTGTGCTCAATGTTTTATTCAGCAAATATTTATTGAATGCTTAGTATTTTCTATGCATTATTCTACTTACTATTTACTTGATAAATATTAGCAACTACAAAAATCAATGCTCCTGCTAAAATAAAATTTACATTATAGTAGAGGAACCAGGAAATAAGCAAGATAAATGAGTATAGTATGTGTTATAGTGACAAGCGCTAAGGAAAAACAAAGAGGAGAGAATAGAAAGTATGTGTATGTGTATGTGTATGTGTATGTGTATGTGTATGTGTATGGGGGTTAGTGGAGGGGTGTTAAAACTTTATATAAGGTGACCAAAGCAGGCTTCACTGGGAAAGTGATATTTGAGTAATAAGTGATATTTGATAATCTGGAGTGAGGAAAGAAATAAACTATGTGGATATCTGAGGGAAAGGGATTTAGGCAACATGGGCAAAGGCTCTATAGTGGGAACATGCTTAGTGTTTTCAAGGATTGGTAAGGCCAATGTGGTTAGAACACATGATGCAAGGTGTTGAGGCAATGATGGGGCAAATTGAGGCCTTTGAGATTTCAGTGAGAATAGGTTTCACTGACTTCAAATGACAAAGAGTGTGATTGATCAAGCTCTCCCGCTGCTCCATTCTGTAACCTACTGACATTTTTTAGGGCTGCTTCCTTTCAGTCAATACCAATAGTTCAATGACACTAAAGCAGATCCATTTCTGGGAGAAAATGGGGACTCCTTTGATGGGTAACTGTGGCTGTTGGACTTGCCAAAACTTCCTTAGATTGAATGGAGGGCTAGAATCCTTCTATTCAGTCTTCCTTCCTTATCTCTTTTCCTGAGAGTCAGACTTGCTTCATGGTCTAATAATTATCTCAATTTCTCCCAGTTCCTTCCTTATTCCCCCTCATGGACATTTCTCCTAATAAAATCTTTGTACTCTTTTTCCAAGATAAATTTTTATTGTGAAAAAGGATACAAATCATAAAATTTACCATTTTAGCCAATTTTAAGTGTACAGTCCAGAGGCATTAAGTATATTCACATAGTTGTGCAACCACCACCACTATCTATCATGAGAACTTTTGTCATCTTCCCAAAATGAAATTTCATACATGTTAAACAATCATGCCTTATTCCTCCTTCATCTCCGCAGCCACTGGCAATCACCATTTTACTTGTTGCCTCCATAAATTTGACTACCTTAGGTACCTTGAGTAAATGAAATTATAAACTATTTGTCCTTTTGTGATTGGCTTATTTCACTTAATCTAATGCCTTCGAGGTTCATCCATGTTGCAGCATGTGTAAGAATTCCATTCTTTGTTAAGGGTTGAATAATATTCCATCATATATATGTGCCACATTTTGTTTATCCACTGATGTATACGTGGGTTGCTTCCATTTTTTGGCTATTGTGAAAACTGTTGCTATGAACATGGATATATAATCTGTATGAGGGAATCTCTGTGGAAAGTCCTGCTGTCAATTCTTTCGAGTATATATATCCAGAAGTAGAATTGCTGGATCACAAGGTAAATCTATTTTAGATTTTGAGGACCAACCGAGCTGGTGGATTGCACCACCACCAATGCATAAGGTTTCTAATTTCTCACCTGCTATATTGTTTATTTAATTTAATTATTTATTTACTTGTTTGTTAAATATCTTGTTTTTAAGTAATCTCTACACCCAATGTGGGGCTTGAACTCATGACCCCAAGATCAAAAGTTGCATGCTGTACCAACTGAGCCAGCCAGGCACCCCTTGTTTTATTTTTTGTTAATAGTCCTCTTAATTGCTGCAATTAATCTCATTGTGATTTTTATTTCTCTTTCCCTAATGATTAGAGATACTGAGAATATCATTTGATGCTTTTTGACAATCTGTGTATCTTTTTAGGAGAAGTGCTTATTTAAGTCCTTTGCCCATTTTTAATTAAATATGTTGAACAGAAATGGTGACAGTGGGCATTCTTGACTTGTTCATGATCTTGGGAGAAAACCTTCCAGTCTTTTGCTTATGATTTCTGTGGGTTTTTCCAAATATGGCCTTTGTTATTTTGAGATTGTTTCCTTTTATTTCTGGTTTGATAAAGTGTTTTTATCATGGAAAGATGTTAAATTTTTGAGCTTTGTGCAGTGGCAGTATCGTGCCAATGAAGTTTATCCGAGGCGCGATTATTGCTAATTGAAAGATGTTAAATTTTTGTTATCAATTGAGATAATCATGTGGCTTTTCCCTTCATTCTATTGATGTGGTATGTTATGTAAATTTTTGTATGTTGAACCACCCTTGCATTCCAGGAATATACCTCACTTGGTCTTGGGCTATTTTTACTTCTCTTCTTTTATCTTTTAGTTCTTCAGACTCAATAATTTCAAGTAATTAATGTTCAAAATCCTGGATTCTTCCTTCTACTGTTCGAGTCTGCATTGAACTTATTTAGTGAATTTTCCAATGCAGCTATTGTATTTACAGCTACAAAATTTCTATTTGGTTCTTTTTTTTTAATTTTTATTTATTTATGATAGTCACACAGAGAGAGAGACAGAGGCAGAGGCATAGGCAGAGGGAGAAGCAGGCTCCATGCACTGGGGAGCCCGACATGGGATTTGATCCTGAGTCTCCAGGATCGCGCCCTAGGCCAAAGGCAGGCGCTAAACCACTGCGCCACCCAGGGATCCCCTATTTGGTTCTTTTTTCATTCATATTTTGTTTTCTTGATTTCTTTCAGTTTTTGTGTTTTCTTTGAGCTCTGGTAGTTTTTTAAAGTCTTTGTCAATTAAATCTGATGCCTGTTTCTTCAGGGACAGATTCTGGGGATTTATTTTGCTCTTTTGAATAAGCAATGTTTTCAGGGTGCCTGGGTGGCTCAGTCAGTTAAGCATCTGCCTTCAGCTCAGGTCATGATCCTGGGGTCCTGGGATTGAGCTCTTCATTTGATTCTCTGCTCAATGGGGAACCTGCTTCTCCCTTTGCCTATGCCACTGCCCCTGGTTGTGTTCTCTCACTTGCTCACTTTCTCAAATAAATAAAAGAATCTTTTAAAAAAATAAATGGGCAATATTTTCTTGTTTCTTTTTATGCTTTGTGATCTTCTGTTGAAAATTGAGTTCAGGGGTGCCTGGGTGGCTAAGCGTCTGATTCCTGTTTTCAGCTCTGTGCTGAGCATAGAGCCTGCTTGAGATTCTCTCTCTCTCTCTTTCTCCCTCTGCCCTTCCCTGCCCACTCACCTGATCTCGCTCTCTCAAACAAACAAATGAACAAAAAAATAAATAAATAAAAATAAAATTGTTGTTTTGAAGAAGAAACAGCTACTTCTCCCAGACTGGCTATTAGGGGAGGACCTTCACTCATCAGCCCAGTGTGAAGGCTTATGGTTGTCAGAACCATAAAATGGTCATGAATTTTCCTTGGGGTAGGGGTCTGCCCACTTCTATTCTTCTATATATACAGTTGCCTTTAAACATCTTAATTTCCCTAAGAGTTTCCCCTCTGATTCTTCTCAGGGTCTCAGCTGTTCTATTGTATTTCTTAATCAGTGATCTTTGCTCTGGGGTATCTGTAGTTCTGTTGCACTCTTGTAATTTTCATGAGCCATGTCTGCTGTTACCTGCAGGTTATTCTAGTGTACATCCATGCCACTTTTTTTTCTGTATGGGCTCTAAGTTAAACAATACTGAGACCAATCCCACAAGCAGCCCACATACAGGTTAAAACACTATAAATTCATTTCATGGACAGGGGCTTGGGATGAGGCCACCACTTTCCTCAAACTGCACTATACCAGGGAAGAGGTGGCTACATATATCATGAAATTTCCTACCATTTTGAATGTAGCTTTTGCTTGATTTGGCATTTGCTTACTTGCTGTAAATTCTTTGATTTCTGTTATTCTGATAAAGCTATTTTATTCAGTTTATAACTATTTATTTAATGTTTCCATGAGGGAACAATGGTCTGGGGCTTCCTCATCTGCCATCTTGCTAATATCACTCAGGGTTATCATTGCACTTTTAATGCCATCTTGCGATCTGCTTCTCAGTGACAACAGACCAATACAGATTTGTAAGTATTGGGAAGAATTTTACTCTTTCCCTGAATGTGATTAGAGGTCTGAGGCAGAGGAATGACATGATCTGATTTACATTTAGATAGTATTTTCCTAACTATTCTCTTGAGAGTGGTCTGAATGGTCAAAGGGGAAAAGAATAAGTAGACCAGGTAGGAAGCTGTTGCAACAGTCTAAACAAGAGATTATGGTAGTTTGGACTAGGATCACAGCAGCAGATGTGCTAAGCTTCTGAATATATTTTGTAGGTAGAGTTGATGCTGTTTATTTATAAATTAGATATCAAGGAAAAAGAAGCAACTGGGAAACTAGAATTGCCAGTGACTGAGAAGGTAGAAAGGCAGTGTGGAAATATCAGAAGCTCAGTGTTGACTCACTCTTTATAATTTTGAGATGTCCATGAGACTTGTAAGTGGGAATGGACATGTGCATAAAGGCCAAAGGAATGTCTGGGTTTGTGAAATACATTCTAAATAGTAAAATGCGGTAGTGTGAATTGGATATGAAATTGGATATAATCATTCAGGGACTAAGTATAGATAGAAAAACAATTGGTCTGAGGACAGAGCATGGGAGACTCCAACATTTAGAAATCAGGGAGATGAAGAAGAACCAGCAAAGAATGTTGATAAAGCTCATCATGTTGAAGACATTCACAAAAACCTTATTTAAATGATTGATTTCTTTGAAAAAACTAATCTAGAATAGGTCCAATAATTATAGACACATTCTGTGAAGTTTTCAGTACATTCACGTAGCCAGTTTACAATCATTTTAGCAGTTATAAGATTAAAACATGTTAAGTGAATAAATTACACAACCACCTCTTTTGAGATCCAGAAACTAGTATTTAAGTCATCACAATGATTTGAAATTTTATATTGATATAAATTCAATATATAATATCAATTGTAATTGGTATTAATATATATATAATATATATATAGCACCTGATATATATATAGCACCTAATATATATAATATATATAATATATATAATATATATAATATATATAAATATATAATATATATATAATATATATAAATATATATATTTAGCACCTGAATGGTTCAGTTGGTTAAGCATCCTACTCTTGATTTCTATTCAGGTCATAATCTCAGGGTCATGAGATTGAGCCCTGTATCAGTCTCCATATTCAGTTCAGAGTCTGCTTGTCCCTCTCCCTCTGATCCTCCCCCCACTCGTGTTCTCTCTGTCTCTCAAATCAATAAATAAAAAAAATCTAAAAAATATACATATATAATAAATGATCTTATGGTGGGCTGTGGTAGGCAAAACTTTCTTAAGCAGGACTAAAAGATTGAATCATAAAGAAAAAGGATTGATAAATTGGCTTTATTAAAGTTAAAAACTTATGTTCATTAAAAGGCATCATTTCACAAAAGGGGATACCCAAAGAGCCAGTAAACGTATGAAACATATTCACGATCATTACTCTCCGATGTATTTATTCCTTTTTTAAATTTTTAAAAAATATTTTATTTATTTATTCATTAGAGACACACTGAGAGAGGCAGAGATAGAGGCAGAGGGAAAAGCAGGCTCCCTGCGGGGAGCCCAATGCAGGACTCAATCCCAGGACCCAGGGATCATGACCTGAGCCCAGAGGCAGATGCTTAACCACCCAGCCACTCAGGTGCCCCAGATGTATTTATTATTATATAAAATAAGATCATGTGGTTATGGACTCTGAAAAGCCCCCAAATCTGTAGTTAGTGTGCTGGAGACCTAGGAGAGAGAAAGGTATAGTTACAATCTGAAGTCCAAAGACCTAAAACCGCACTGAGGGGGGCACTTGACGGGATGAGCACTGGATGTTATTCTGTATGTTGGTAAATTGAACACCAATAAAAAATAAATTTATTATTAAAAAAAAAAAAAGACCAAAAACCAGGAAAGTCAATGGTATAGTTCCAGTTCAAAGCTGGTAGGCCTGAGACCCAGAGCAAGCTAGTGTTTCAGTTTGAGTCAAAGACAGAAAAAAAAATTGATGTACTAGTTTAAAGGCAGTCAGGTTGAGGGGTACCTGGGTGAAATTGGATATAATCATTCAGGAGCAACTCTTGATCTTGATCTCAGAGTTGTGAGCTCATGCCCCACATTGGGCTCCATGCTGCATGGCAAGCCTACTTAAAAAAAAATAAATAAATAAAAATAAAAGACGGGTAGAAGAAGTTCCCTATTATTCAGGGTTTTTGTTCTAGTTAGGCCTTCAACTGATTGATAAGGACCATCCACATGAGGGAAGGCAATCTGATTTATTCAGCCTACTGATTCCAAAGTTAATCTGATCCAGAAACATCATTATAGACATATTCATAATAATGTGTGACCAGATATCTGGGTCTCCTGTGACCCAGTCAAGTTGATACATAAAGTTAAGGATCACATTGTATGCGTATGTGTGTGTATTTTACAATTAATTTAAGTGCTATCTGGAATAATTTTATAGAACACATGACTGTCTCTGACAGAAAAGGCTTGCAATTTGAAGCAGATTCACATAGCTGAGTGTTGGGACAAGTGTTGGGACAAAGAAAAATAATGATGAATGTATAGCAAAATCTAACCTCCAAAGTTAACTTCTCACTTAATTGTTCTGTACCAAATGATCAGATTAATCACAGATTGTGGATTTCTAAATAATCTAACTTCCATTGCAAACATGTTTTCACATAATGACTTATCTATGGTGTGGCTTGGTAAAGGGGTTTAAGCATGAAGGAAGCTGTAGTCATTTGGAGGTCTGAGTGCATACCCCACCATGAATCTTTTGAAGTAGGAGTACAGTTTAGATCAGTGAGAGCCAAGTAGAAAACTGCAGCAGACCTCTAATCTCGAGATTATTTTCCCCATTTAATAGATGAGAAATCAAGTTGTGTGAATTTATCTAAAGATGCTCTCCAAGTTAATGAGAGAGGCAAAGATATGATTTAGCAGGCTGGACAAACATTCCACTATAATTTATATACTTTCCTGGCTCTGATTTAATGACTTTGACCTAATGTTCGATGAAAAATCCTGGCTTGGCAAATAATCCCTGCGGAGACTATTTCATGACGCCAATTAAAAAGTTTTTTCTGGATGACTCTTTGTCCTTCCTCTCCTAATATAATTTCTACATCAATTGCCTTGAAGAAATTCATTCAGGTTGTATGCAACTGCTCCAGGTGTTACACAGCTGTCAAAACTAATAAGCTACAAATACTCAGGGAGCATAATGTGGTTGTCCCTCTGCAGAGAACCAGCTAGAACCAACATGCCTGCATTAAGCATGTTGTTAATAACACCTTTCCCCAATTATAAAAGGAAAGGAATGTTCATTGTAGAAAATTATAGAAGCACAGAGAAGATAATGAAAATTACCTGCAATCCCCAAAACTGATACCACTTCTAAAATTTTCTAGTCTTTTTTTCTATGCTTATTTTAAATACTTGTTGACATGAGTGTGTACATATACATGTGCACACCTCTTAATAATACACTTTATCTGTGTCCTCATTGTTTTGTGGTTGCTTTGGACTTATTCATTGATTAAATAAATTTGAATAGATACATAGTGAGCATTCCAGATACTTGAATAATTATTATAACTTACCAAAATGTTTGGTATTTCTTGGTAATGTAGCCAATATTTTGCATAACTTTTGGGTTATGACAGAAACAGATTGGTCTTTATTATCTGCCAAAAAATAGATTGTATGCAGTGACAGTCATGCCTTCACTCACTCATTGAAAAAATCTTTACAGTGATGAGGTATGTTCAAGGCAAGGTGAGAATGGAGTAGACTGAAATTTTCTTTAGCAGTCGAGTAACTTCTCTGCCACTCCGTGCCAATGACCTTTTTTCCAGTTTTATTAAATAACAGATTTTAACTTAAAGCAATGTGTTAGGCAAACTGGGACATTTTTATTGAGATATAATTGACATACAAGATCCTATTAGTTTGAGGTGGACAGATAGGATACATGTGGATATTTCAAAATGACCACCACAGTACATCTAGTTAATACCCTGCACCACACATAGTAACAATTTTGTGTGTGTGTGTGTGATGAGAACTTCTAAACTCTACTCTTTCAACATTTTTCAAATATGCAATACAATATTATTAAATACAGTCATCATGCTGTACATTGCATCCCCAGGACTTAATCCTTACAGCAAGTTTGTATCTTTTGACACCTACACCCATTTCACCCAACACCCAACCTCTGCCTCTGGCAACCACCAATCTATTCTACATATCTATGAGTTCATTTTTTTTTTTTTTTTTTTTAGATTCCACATGCAGGTGAAATCACACATGTACTTACCGTTTAACAAACGCCACACTAGAATGTAGGCTGTTTGGGTGTAGAGGCATTTTCTATTTTATTTACTATCATTCTCTGTGTCCTAGGACAATGTCTGTCACTTAGTAGATTCCCGATAAATATTTGTTGAATGGACAAATTGATGATTAAAACTTGTTTTTACTTAGTATAATGTTAACATTTCCTCATACTGTTAAATATTATTTTCTAGCATCTCTTAAAAATATTTTAAGGTATAACTTACATGCACAAAATTGTATGTATGTTAAATAGTCATCTCCATAAATGTTTACTTATGTGTCATCTCTTAGCCACACCCCATCAATATATAGAACATTCCATCAACTCACAGGCATCCCTAGGCTCTTTTCCATTCAAGATCTCCATATAGGTACCTCTATTCTGAGTTTAATCACCATAGATGATTTTTGCTTAACTTTGCATAAATGGAATGAATGTTTTTCAAAAGTACTCTTCAGGATCTGCCTTTTTTCATTCAACATAATTTTATTAAAGATTCATTTATCTTGTTGCATATATTAATGGTTCTTTCTTTTTCAACATTGCTATATAGTATTCTACTATATAAATATACCATAATTTGTTTTTTCATTCTTCTGTTGACAAACATTTGAGTTATTTCCATTTTGTAGCTATTGTGAATAAAGTTGCCATGAACATTCTTATATAAGTCTTTTTGAGGACATATGCTTTTTGTTTCTTTTGGGTACCTAGCAACACATCATAGGGTAGGTGTAAGTTTAGTTTTAGTAGCCAAATCACTTTTTCAAGATGGTTGAAGCAATTGTTACTCCCTCCAGGGATGTATGAGGACTCCAGTTTTGTGATATCTTTGTGAATATTTGGCATTTTTGGTCCTTTTAATTGTAGTCATTCTGATAGGTATTTGCTACAATCATTGTGGTTTTAGTGTGTACATACCTGATAAGTCATGATGTCGATTATCTTTTGTAGCTTACCAGCTGTGTGGGCATCCTCTTCTGCAAAGTACCATTTTTGTGAAGTGATGCTTTTTGATGAGAAGAATTTTTTAACTCTAATAAAGTCCAATTCATCAATTCTTTCTCTTTTGTGGTTAAAGCTTTTAGTGTCTGCTTAACAGGACAGTGTCCTGTTTTGCCTACCACAAGGTCATGATTTACTTAGGTAGCTGTGTACATATAAGTCTATTTCTGGATACTATTCTCTCTTCTTTTGGTCTATTTGTTTATATCTTTGGGACATTACAGCATCATTTTTAATGATTGCAAAGTTTTATTTTTCCCATTCTTGGATATTTAGCTTGTTACCAAACTTTCTCTATTATAAGCATGAATATCCTTAGAAATAAAGGTTAATGCAAACCCATGGCTTTTCTCATAGGGCAAATTATAAGACTAGAATTGATGAATCTAAGGAATGTACATATTTTAAATGTTTCCTATATGTTTCTGAAGCACTATTTGGAAATATATCAAATTAAGTTCCTGTCAGCACTAGATGAGAGAGAATACACCTTTATATAAATTCTTAGACATGTCTTATATTATCTGTCAATTGGTGGTTGTTTTGGGAGCAAAATATTTCTCAGGTCTTTTTGTTGCTGTTGTTATGTTTTGGAGTTGTTTGGTTACCAGTGAGCCAAGGATGAATTAAAAAGAAAATCCCATGGCCATTTGGTTTCTACTTCTGTGAATTATGTATTCAAATATGTTTTCTATTTTCCATTGGGTTGTTCACCTATTACCTATCTGAAAGAATTCTTTGAACTTTTGATATATTAACATTTATGATATTTGTTGAAACATTTTCTAGTTTTCTAAAAATTTAAAACATTTTTGAATTATTATTTTAACTTACAGGTAAGTTTTATATTTTTCAATTTGCTTAATATTTTTCATTTTAAACTTGTTTCTAGTAAGTATCATGATTATAAAATCCTTTCTTACCTATATGCACACAGTATAAGGAAGGATTTTGCTGGCATAAAAACTTCATATTATTGTTTTATATTTTGGAAAACTATTTTCTCAGTATTCCCACTCTTTTGTTTCTGATTGCTTACTGTACACTCTCTACTTTTTCTAAGTCAGCTTTATAATTTTTTTCAACTTAGTTTTTTCAAAGAACCAGCTTTTTTATATATTTTTCGTTGCCTCTTTAATTATTTTTTCCCATATATTTATTATTGTTTTTCCTTCTATTTCCTTAGGATTTACACTGATACTTTTTTCAAAATTGGATGCTTTGCTCAAAATTTCAATGGCTTTTATTTCCTAAAATATGTATTTAAGTGCGTATATTTGCCTCTGATACTTTGTAAGCTTCGTCCCACAAGTTTCATACATAATGTTATTTTTAAATTTCCATTATTTTTTTAATTTCCCATGAACTATTTGGAAAAGAGTTGTTTGCTCAGTATAAATATTTGGGGATCATATTTATCTGTTTATTCTTCTTCATGGTATTGTGGTCAGAAAATGTTATTGAGAGAACATTGGCATCATGTATCACCAAATTTGTAAATACTGCATATATCTTTGGAAATTTTTTTATTTTATTTTTTGAAAGATTTTATTTATTCATGAGAGACACACAGAGAGATAAGCAGAGTCACAGGCTCCATGCAGGGAGCCCGATGTGGGACTTGATCCCAGATCCTGGGATCACGCCCTGAGCCAAAGGCAGACGCTCAACTGCTGAGCCACCCAGGCGTCCCTGGAAAATTTTTTAAAGATTTATTTAGTTAGGAGAGAAAGAGAGAGAGAGAGAGAGAGAGAAAACGCATGCATGCGTGGGAGGAGGAACAGAGGGAGACAGAGAAAGTTAATCTGGCTCACACCCTACAAGGGGCTCATGACCCTGAGATCATGACCTGAGCCAAAACCGAGTCAGATGCTTAACTGACTGACCCACCCAGGAGCCCCTGGAAAGATTTGTTAAATTTCCAGTTAGCCTCAGGAAGTCATATATATGATAGAAAAAAGGTGTCCATTTTGTTCAATCTTTATTTTTAGTCCTCATTTGTCTGCTTGAAATAGCAATTACTGAGAGCATTGTATGAAACATCTTACAACAGCAATGCATTTATTATTATTTTTTATAATTCTGAAAAGTTTTATTTCATGTATTTGGAGCATATTTACTTAAGTGTGTATATATTCAAGACTGTTAAATCTTCATAGTGAATTGTTCTTTTTTATTATTGAGTAGTAATTAACTTTACTACTAATAATGCTTTTTTTTTTTTTTTTTTTTTTTTGCCCAGCAAAGCCTATCTTACCTGTAATTGTAAGGGCAATGTCAATTTTCTTTTGGTTATACTTGCCTGGTGTGTGCAAGGTGTGCATATGTGTGTCTTCAGTCTATTTTCTTTCAACTATTATATGTCATTATGTATTAATTACGTCTTTGTAAATAGTGCATATCTAGTGTGGAGGGAAACATTTACATTGTATTCATTTCATAAACATTTCTTCTGCCTTTTTCTATATTTTATTTGAAATTTTAACTTTAGTTGAAATTTTAAACTTGAGCCTGTCCTACTCTCCCATGCTTACTAATGAAGTTCCATATTTAGCTTTGAAATTACAGATACTTCAAACATCTATTAAAAGAAAACCCAGGTTCCAACAATTGATTATCTATTAGCTGTAGATTTTGGTGATCTTTTTTCCCTAGTATCTTCCAAGTTATTTTAGAATGAATGCTGCAGGGATGCCTGGATGGCTCGGCGATTGAGCATCTATCTTGGGCTTAGGGCCTGATCCCAGGATCCGGGATCAAGTCCCACATCGAGTCCCACATTGGGCTCCCTGCGAGGAACCTGCTTCTCCCTCTGCCTATGTCTCTGCCTCTCTCTCTGTCTCTCATGAATAAATAAATCTAAAAAAAAAAAAAAAAAGGAATGAATGCTGCGTTAGGTGATATTAATCAGATGGCATTTGAAAGAGAACTCATTTTTCAGACTCTTAAAGAGTGTATGTAGAGGGGCACCTGGGTAGCTCAGTCAGTCAGTTTTGGCTCATGTCATGATCTCAGCGCTCAAGATTGAGCCCCTTCCCCCCATCAGGCTCCATGCTCAGCATGCATCTGCTTGAGATTCTCTTTTTCCCTTTGCTCCTTCCCCACTCACACTTTCTCTCTCCTCTCTCTCTCTCTCTCTCTCTCTCAAATAAATAAATCTTCAGGAAGAAAGAGTGTGTGGAGAAAGTTAGCTGACCCCTTCCGCTTCTCAAAATTTTGAGATTTATATTTATTGAAGCACAGTTGACACACAATGTTACATAAGTTTCAGGTGTACAACATAGTAATTCAGGAACTCTATACATTATGCTTTGCTCACCATAAGTGTAGCTACCACCTGTTACCACATTATTACAATACTATTGACTATATTCCCTATGCTGTAGCTTTCATTTCTATGATTTATTCATTCCATAACTGGAAACCTGTACCTTCCATTCTTTTTCACCCATTTTGTCCATTCTTCCTCATTTTGGCAACTGCCAGTTTGTTCCCTGTATTTATGGGTCTGTTTCTGCTGTGTTTATTCATTTGTTTGTTTTTTAGATTTTACATACAAGTGAAATAATGGTATTAGTCTTTGACTAATTTCACTTAGCATAATTCCCTCTAGGTCTATCCATGTTGTTGCAAATAGCAAGATCTCATTCAATTTTATGATAATAAATACCATTATATATGTATATGATAATATACCATTATATATGTATCACATCTTCTTTATTCATTCATCTATCAATAGACACTTGGGTTGCTTCCATATCTTGGCTATTGTAAATAATGCTATAATCAACGTAGGGATGCCTATGTCTTTTTGAATTGATATTTTTGTCTTCTTTGGATAAGTATCTAGTACTGGAATTACTGGATCCTATGGGTATTGCTATTTTTAATGTTTTGAGGAAGCCCATATTGTTTTCCACAATGGCTGCACCAATTTACACTGCCACCAGATGTGCTCCAGAGTTCGTTTTTTTCCACATCCTCGCCAACACTTATTTCTTGTCTTTTTGATTCTAACCATTCTGACAGGTGTGAGATGATATCTCATTATGGCTTTGATTTGCATTTCCCTGATGATTAGTGATGTTGAGCCTCATTTCATGTGCCTGTTGGTCATCTGTATGCCTTCTTTGGAAAAAAGCCCATTTTTTAATCATTTGCTTTCCTGGCGTTGAGTGGTATAAGATCTTTATATATTTTGGATATTAACCTTTTATCAAATATATCATTTGCAAATATCTTCTTCCATTCAGTAGGTTGCCTTTTTATTTGATTGATGGTTTCCTTCACTGTACAAAAGGTTTTTATTTTGGTATCATCCTAATAGTTTATTTTTGCTTTTCTTCCTTGCCTGAGGAGGCATATCTAGAAAAATTTTGTTACGTTTGATGTCAGAGATTACTGCCTATGTTTTCTTCTAGGGTTTTTATGAGATCTGGCCTCACATATAGGTCCTTAGCTCTTTTTATTTTTGTGTATGGTATAAGAAAGTGACACAGACTTAGTCTTTTGCATTTAGTTGTCCAGTTTTCTCAGCACCAAAAGAATGTCTTTTTCTCATTGTATATTCTTGCTTCTTTTGTTGTAGATTAATTGACCATATAAACATGAGTGTATTTCTGGGCTCTGTAATTCTGTTCCATTGAACTATGTGTCTTTTAAAATTTTGAAAACTGTATATATTTATAATTCTAAGATAATTGATCAAGTAATAATATAAGTCAAGTATTATTCTACTTAGGCTATTTTGCTGATATTTATGAATAATTATTATCTATTTATTAAAGCACCTTTGTTACATGTATTAGTTTCCTAGGGCTGATATAACAAATTACATGACTAATTAAATTTATTCTTTCAGTTTTCAAGAGATTAGAAGTCTGAAATTGAGGTGTGGAAAGGGCTGTGCTCCCTCTGATGGCTCTAAGGGGAATTTTTTTCTTTCTTTCTTCCTTAAAGCAGACTTGGTGTCTAGTGAGGCCTCACTTCTTGGCTCATAGTCTTTTTCTTGCTGAGTCCTCACATGGTGGAAGGGGAAAGGGGCTTTCTGGAATCTCTTTTATAAGGGCACTAATCCCATTCATGAGGGCTCTACCTTTATAACCTAATCATCTTCAGGTAGCTCCCACCTCCTAAAATTATCACATTGGGAGTTAAGATTTCAACATAAGAATTTGGTGGAGAATACAAATATTCAGTTCATAGTAGTGTGTATATCTCAAAACTCCCCCTGCCTCTTATGAACATACATGTGACTACATGTAGGCTTACCCAAATACCTAGGATAAGCTTGTTTTCACAATATTTTTCATTTAATCACACCTTTTGTCATAATAAAACAATATCCGCTATTTTGCCATCTAAGGCAATAATCACAGATTCTGGAGATCAGAAGGTGTACATATCTTTTTGGGAACCATCATTCAGCCCACTACATGCCTGACATGTTGCTAGACTAGTTTGAGTTCTGTACACCAAAGTCACTAACATAAAATTTTAAAAATTTCAAATTAAGAATTAAAATATCAAAACTACTTACTTCCTTCAGATTATTATTTTTTAGAGATAATTTGGTGAGATATAGATAGTTCCTATTCCACACACTCCCCATCCATAAATCCTCTTGCTCCTTCCAGCCATTGCTTATGCCAATGAATTTGTATCTTTAATGTTTGTCCTAATGCTCAACTTAAAATAAAAGTACCTGAGGTGCCTTTTAATATTTCTTAGTACCATTAATGTAGAAAATGTTTAGCTTTTTTTGTGTACAAAATAATTGCATATAATTGGCAGGCGCTACTAGGGGTGATTTATTTGCTTTGTTTTTTTCCATTTTTCATAGGCCAGCCAGGCATGATCATCACTAAGAAAGAAGCATTTGCCTGTAGAGTGTAGACAGTGTGGGGCAGAAAGTTAGTGGTTGAAGGGATCTTAGCTGTCATCATTTCCAATCTTTTCAACTCGGACATGCAGCACTAACATGGAAAGAAGGCAAGTGACCTGGCCAGGTCTTGAAGCTGTGGTGGAAATGAACCCAGAACCTGCTCTTCTCATCCATAGTGCAGTGATTCTCACCCACTTTATTATCATATCTCTTATCTTGGGATGAGGCCATATAGGAAAATGTGATTTCAGGGGTCTTAAAGACTATTGCAGGGGAAGCAAAGTTAAAATGTTTGCCTTTAAAATTTTGCCTCAAGACAGTGGTTTTGTTGAGTCAGTCCCTGTGACATTGCGATTTATAATAAGAAATATATATATGGTCTTTGTCCCCTTTTCTGGCACAAAGCTTCTAAAACCCTTGACATTTCCTAAGTGATGAGGGCTACCAAAGGTGTCTTTTGTTATGTTAATAAGGTGACATTTTGTAAGCACTTGCAGATGGGGGTTGGTTGCCAGGAGAACCAACTCTGATTAGAGGATTGCAACTTTCAGTCTCCCTATTCCCCACCCCCATCTCTGGGCTGGAGATGAAGTTCAACTGCCAGTGGACAATAATCTCATCAATCATGGCTATATAATAAAATCTCCATAAAAATACAAAAGGATGGGGTTTGGAGAACTTCCCCATTGGCAAAAACTTGAAGATTTGGGAAGAGTGGCACATTTTGAGACAGCATGGAGCTCTGTGCCCCTTCCCCATACCTTGCCCTATCCCTCTTTTCCATCTGGCTGTTCCAGAGGTATATCCTTTTATAATAAACTGGTAAATTCAGTAAGTAAAATGTTCCTCTGAATCTTGTGAGCTGCTCTAGCAAATTAGTTTAACCCATAATGGGGTTTGTGGGAACCTCTGATTTATGACCAGTCAAAAGCACAGGAAATGACCTGGATTTGTTGATTGGCTCTGAAATGGGGAGCACTCTTACAGAGCTGAACCCTTAAAATGCAGAATCTGATCCTATCACCAGGTAGATAGTGTCAGAATTAAGTTGAATTGCAGGACACCCCCTCCTGGTGTCTGAGAATTGCTTGATGTGGAAGAAAAACTCTTATATCTCAGAATTGGTGATGTAGGGGTTCAGAATGGCTCCACCCAAAATATGCCACTTTGGTATATTGATTATTTTGAATTAAAGGTACTTGAGAAGCACCTGGTACACTAAGGACACTCTGAAAGCAGGAGATAAATTTCTCATGTGAAAGCTACTCTCTTTTCAGCAGTAGTCTAGAAGGCCTCCTTATCACTAAACACAGAATTTAGGGCTGAGGAAAGCTAAATAAACAAATCTTATTACTTCTTCACCATTTTACTACCCCTAGCTCAAACACCTTTGCCCTGTTAATTTTTCACAAACTTATTGTTTATTTGTTCAAAAGGTATGAAAGCTTCCTGCTCTGGTCACTTCTTTGAGTCTCATATTTTTGTGGGGCTCCTGTACATGCATACATAATTAAATTTGGTTATCTCCTGTTAACCTTTATTTTTATGACAAGGTAGTCTCAGTTAGGAACCTAGAAGGGTAAAAGGAAACTTATTTTTCCACCCCTGCAGTCATCAGAACCTATAGTCCCCAAAAGGAAAATGTTCCTGGAATCATCTAGTGGTTATCTTACTTCTTTAGACTGGTGATGACACACATGGTTATACTTTTGAAGAGTCAGGAGCATGGGGCTAACAGACAAGAGTGGTTTGCTATATGCTGGGAAAGAAGGACTAGAACCCAAATCTGCTAACATCTGCTCCTCTCATCTGTGATTTGAACCTCTCTGATCTTGCCATGGAAGCAACAAAACAAAAACAAAAACAAAACAACAACAAAAAACAAAAACAAAACAACAATAAACAAAAACAAAAAAGAAAAGAAATTAGGGTAGGTCTGGAGATAACCTAGCAATAGAAGCAAATTAATATGCTCTTGCTTTTTCTCTTTTTGGGGTGGGGATTAGGGGTAAGGATCTTTGCGTGTGAAGAGATTGTGATGGCTTCACTCAGAGGTATCATGTTCTTAGAGTTCTGAAGGTGACATCAGCCTTGGCTATAAGTAAGAAGTATGGCCTCCTTTGTGCCAACATCATCCCCCATAATGTTTCCTTCATCTGCTGGCTAATAGCTGAAAGTGAGCCTAATACCCTGGGATAGGTAAATCAGATATAAATGTGTGCTGTAGGATAAATAATAGATACTGTCTCCTTTGCTGGAAGCATGCTGTGATATAAGGGAGGCCAGGAAGAAGTGATAGCCCCAATGAGGGACTGAATTTAGAGGAAACAAACATACATTTTTCTTGGGTTCTCATTTTGCTTAACACTAGCATTGGGAAGAAGGGGAAGATTTCCAAGAGCAAAGGAAGAGAAACTGGGCCTATGCCAATCTTTTGGGCCAAATAGAATTCAGAGAGCATGGTGTGTTTTTGAAAATGCTTGGCAAGGTAGTTATTTAAGATCCCCTGGGCATTCTCAGCTCAGAAGCCTGTTTCCATCTGACCAGTCAAGTCAACGAGATATTTAATGACTATTTGCACTTCTACAAGTGACTGTCTGAAAGTGTTACTATTCCCTGAAAGATTTGTGAGGCCTTTTCTGCTGATGCTGTAGGACCTGAATAAACATAGATTGTTGATGCCAGGCCAAGTTTGCACACATAGACAAATATTAAGGAGTATCTTCCTGCCTATAAGAAAAATGATTTTTGACACGTTTCCCAGAAACTAAAGTTTGTTTGTTTGCTTTCCTAGGACTTAAAATTCAAGTTTTTTTCCTTCCCCAGTGCAGTTGATTAATGGCATCGATGAAGTTGAATCATTAGGTTAGCATAGTTCAGCCAAGTTAAGCAAGATATGACTTCCTGTCCTCAGAAAGGACAGCACTGGGGACATTTGGGGATCTTGATAGCAGAAATGATTCAACTCTCCCTTTGGGTCAATAGTGGAAAACCCTCTAATCTCAATTTCCCTATGAATATCACCTATTCAGGATACATTACATGTGAAAAGAGGTTCTAGCTCAGTTGTGGAGACTCCAAATCCACCTCTTGATGACTGTGATATAAGGACCATCAGAAATAGGGAAGTGGCAATTCCCTAAGTAAAAGAAGAAATGCTAAGTGGATGAAAACAGCCCATGACTCCTCAAAAAATAAGGGAGGAAAATCCTTTTCTGGACCCGTTGGAGGAGAGAGCATGCTTCACTTGAAATGAGGGAGGCATGCGAAAACCAGTACTTTCTATGACATCCTGGGAGCATAGGGGCCTCTGTGCCTGTGCTCCGAGCCCCTGTGACTTTTTAACTTCTGCTTACCTGCTGAGATGCCCTGAGATTCAGAGGAAAGAATGGATGGGAGGGTGTTTTGTGAACTGCAAGGCATTTGTGGATATTGTGAACCACACCAGGCAGCTTCTTAAATCTCCTAGTGGTGGTGGCCCCAGAGCAGAAGAGACAGCAACATATAAAGTCCATGGGAGGCAGACTCACAAGTCCACGTTCACAGTGTAGAGTTTTGTTGTAGCCAGAGTGGACGAAGAAGACTGCTACATAAAATTCCCCTAGAGATGTTTTGCTGGTTCTGGCCAGGGGCTGACTAACTCCCTTTTTGGGTTCATTCACTCAGCTCCCCGATTCTTTAGAATGGAACACTGTTGCATTTTACAACTGACATCATGTCTGATCTTTGATAGAAAGAACATGAGTTGTTCTAATGCAATTCCTCTTCTTCTATCGACCTTCAGATAGTGTCATGCTTTCCAGATTACTCAGCATTTTATTTTGCAAAAAATGCTGTTCAAGCATTCTTGAGTGATCTCTGTTAACAGTGCTATGAAGTGCATTATTAAGATTTTTAGAGTACTTCACAGTTGAAGAAATTTAGCCACAGGATAGCTAAGGCTGTGCCTACAGACATGTAAATAAGGAGTTGTACCAGGGAAATCAGGGTTTTACTGCAGAGCTGCTGATGTGGCCACTTTCTCTTCCCTCAAACTTTTTGTTAGATTTATGGCAATTATTATAAAAGAGCACTCAAGAGACAAAATTTTCAAAGTAACATTTTAACTTAGTTATTGAAAATTCAGCTATGCTCTAGGGGGATGATTGGTTGGGGAGCTTATTATTAAAAGTCAGCAAAAGTATCACTTAAATGATACAGTGCAGCTAGCTTAACACAATCCTTTGAGACATGGGGTTTGGCATGAATCACGTATATCACAACCCCATCCACAGGGATTCAATTACCTACCTATAGGGTCTTATCATCATGTGACTTTGCAGAGCTCTGACCCTAAGATACAGCGGGATGCTTTATCACTGAGGACTGAATATGTATCATTCAGAAGTGGTGTCAGAATCATTTTCCACAGTAGGACGATTTTCCACAGCACAAGAGGCCAGACTCTGAGGAAAAATGTCCCAAGCAACCAGGAAAGCAAGCCATGGCCAGATTACAGAGGTCAGGGATTGAAGAGTTGGCAAATGAGAATGAGCTCCAGGACATGAACACTGAGAAGCCCCAGCAGGCATTCAGCCAGAAGACTGGCCATGAAGCCACAGGTGTGAAGCACAGTGAGAGGTGAAAGACATAGCACTGTCACCCCTCAACCAGGTCTAGCTCCTTCCAGCTTGTTTTCGTCTGCTCTGGCTGCTGTAACAGTCCTCAGACTGGATGGCTTTAATGACAGATTTATTTCTTGCAGTATGGAGGTTGGGAAGTCCAAGATCAAGGGACTAACAGATTCTGTGTCTGGTGAGAGCTCCCTTCCTGACTTATTGACAGCTTCCTTCTTGCTATGTGCTCACATGGCAGAGAGAGATAAGGAGAGGAGGTCATCTCTTGTGTCTCTTCTTGTAAGGACACTAACCCCATCACAATGGCACCACCCTCATGATCTAATCACTTCCCAAAGCCCCCACCTCCAAATACCATTACCTGTGGGGTTAGGGTTCCCCACATGAATTTGAGGGGCGGGGCAGGGACACAAACATTCCCATAGCAGTCTGTTCTAGAGGAACTAGAACACTGTAGGCACTTCTATCATTCTTTTTGCTTGCCCTTCATTGAGTCCCATTTCAATGTCTCAAGTGTAAAGAGTTCTCTGCTGAACAAGTCTTTGTGCGAGTCAGAGCTCACCTGGCATTATGGAAATTAGAGCTGGCCTAGTGAAGCAGTGAAGCCATGATCACAAGACTTAGGCTTTGCCACCCTCACACACTACCCTTGGGTTTAAAGGGACCCAGAAGCAAGGACTATAGAGAATTCCCTGCAGCATGACTGTGCACCCAGCATGCAGGGGCTGCAGTGAGGCAGCAAGATTGAGATCCCATCACAGCAGTGGTGCCTGAGCAATCTGCAGTACCCGCTGCTTGGGACTTCTGCTAACTTGTAGCTAGGAACCAGCTCTGTGGGATTTGGGAATTCCTGGACTGTCTCTCCAGATCTCTTAGAGATTCCATGAGATACCTAATATCCTTTTAATAAATTACTCTTTCTGATTAACTCATCCAGAGTCCATTTGTTGTTGGTTGTCAGAGATAATCCTACCTACTGCATTGTTACCTTCCAGATAGCAAATAGACAAAAATCAAAGAAACATAAAAGCCTCATATGAGGAATGCCAATCTATAACAATAGCTCTTGCTTGTTGGAAATATTTTTTCCCCTGCTGTTCTATGCTGTAAGGCAGCAATCTCTGTCATGTTTCAGATCCTTCTTTCTCTCCCAGGGGAAATTGTTGAGGCCAGACCTTCACTAACCCCTAGAGGGCTGGGTGCCCTAGTCAGTGAATCCCCCCAAAAAAACCTGGGCTGCACTGACTCCTGGGGCACCTGGGTGACTCAGTTTAAGTGGCAGATTCTTAATTTTGGCTCTGGTTGTGATCTCAGGGTCATAAGATCGAATATCAAATCGCATTGGGCTTTAAGCTCAGCACAGAGTCTGCTTGAGATCCTCTCCCTCTGCCCCTCCTTCTGCTTGCACACTTTCTCTCAAATAACTAAGTAAAACAAATTAACTAAGTAAAACAAATCTTAAAAAAAAATTGTGGAGCCCTGCCTTGCACTCCCCAAGAATAAGATCCAGTGCTCTTCTTGGTCTCATCTAGAGTCACTTCCAGGGCTTAGCTTTGCTTCTTTACTCCTGACTTGTAAGAATTCTAACAAATACCTGTACTGTGCCTGGTGTTCTCCCAATTTCTGCTTTCAACTTCCAAACTTGAGACCTTCCTCCTGACCCTCCCCACTCCAAACTTTTCAGGCCCTGGATGGTCAGCTCTACTCTTGATGCCAGCCTGGAACCAGGACTTGCTCATTGGTTCTCTATCCCTCCTCAGGGCACCCCTGCTTACTGCCTCTGTTCCACTCCCCCCATTAGTGTTCCATGAAAGCTCTTCTCCCTGGATTCCCAGTGATGATGCCACCTACCAGTGTGCTCCAACTTTCAGCAGGGGCTGAGGGGGCGTGATTTTAGTAGGCATCAAGGAGACCTTGCATCTGAAGCACAGTCCTGTCCCGCCAGAATCTCTTTATGTGCTTCCTGCTGTGACAAATGCTTACCCTGGAGACAGAAAACAGAACAAGGTCAAAGCCAAGAGCAGAAGCTGACAACCATAGTTTCCTCAAATTACCTAGAACAAGCATGAATGAGAAATTTCATTGTGGGAATTAGAAAAAAAAGGATGAAGGAAGTAGGGCCTTAAGGCAGAGAGAGAGAAAAAAGAAAAAAGGAAAACATCAAACCCAAATCCCATGTATCAGATACTAAATATTAGATACCAAGATCAAATATCCCAAAAGCTATCGGCATTCAGAAATCCCTGTGAGGAGCTTGGTAATTTTTAATTATTATGATACAAAATAAGTGAACGGGAAAACCTTAGTTGGAAACAGAGCTCCAGTGTAATCATTTATGCTTATAATCAAAGTAGTCAGCCTGAATTTATCTACTGTGATCAACTCACTGCTTGTGATGCAATTCTTCTTACATTTACCTTTGGGTCTAAGCCCTTAATCTAATCAACAGTCAAGTTAGGTAGGAAACAAATGTCTTTGCTAGACAGAGGCCCATCTATGAAGCTGGAAATCACACTAGCCTCCCAGCCTGTACTACTTTAATCGTTGACTGTAGGAGTCTCTGCATGTTTAGCTCAGATGAAATCCGTTTAATGAGGTAAGGTTCAAGTAGTTTTAATTAGTTTGTGTGAAAATGTAGACGTTTCACGCTGTTTTGTGTGGGCTCATCTCTGAGAAAAGGGGCAATCCATCTTTCCTCCCCCGTATTTCCTGATTATCCAGCTCTCAGTAAAACATCATCTCTTACCTACTTACCAACTCGGTAAGAGAAAGTTGGATGGCTTTACCAGCAGGTGTTGTAAAACTCTAAAATTAGGATCACCGAAATTCAATATAGCAGCAAATTAGGCCCTGAAGTGCCAGAAAGTGTTGCATGTTCCCTAAAATTGTTCCCAAAATGTCTTTGTTTTCTGGAATGCACTGAAGCCCATTTGTTCCTGACACACTGGATATGAAAGAGGCCCTTGGGCTTCTACTTGATGGAACACATCAGGCTGTGAATAAATTACTTCTCAAAACTTGGCCAAGTTTTGCACTCTAGAAGCAATCTGTAATAGTTTTAAAGTTGCTTGGCCTTTGTGAGACACTGCAGAGAGTTGGCGTCAAGAACTAGCCAAGCAAATAAAAAAGGTATGCCTTTCTCAATCCGGAGATTCAGATTGCGGGTGTTTTAAATCTGCTGCTGAAAAACTGTTGAAAAGTCTGCATGACCTTTGCAAGGCCTCAGGGGCAAAAGAAAAAAAAATGCTTGGGGATTATTTTGCATTTATATTTTAATTGGTTCCCAATCAAGTTCATGGCCAGCTTTCTTACTCAATGATTGCGGATACTTTAGATTTTTGAAGATTCTTCTGTTTTAGGAATCCACTTCCATTTCAGCGATCAGAACCCGAGTTTGTGCACTATTTGGGCTTCTTAGTTGCAAACAAAGGCCCCCTCTGGGTAGTTTAAGTAGAATTGGAATTTACTATATGGATTTCAGAGAACTCCCAGAAGGGACAGGGAGGCTGGAGAAAAGTACAAATGAGGCGATAGGGAAAGGAGAACAGGAGGTGGGAGCCCCAGAGGCTACCCCATGGAGAGGCTGGCTGGGATCCCTCTACAGCACTGCTATAGCCAGGGGAAGCTACATGCCCTTTGCAGGCCAATGCTGACAGCACCATCAGGGAGACTTCTTTGGGGGTCTCCTGATTCCTTGTGTCACTTCCTCCAGAATAAAATTCTGGGGGAACATCCAATCGGCTGAGGTCTCATCCCACATCCAAGCTATAGCTGCCAGGGCCTGGGGAAAGCAACTGTCCACATTTGAATTCAAAGCTTCCATGGTGAGATGGCATTTTACCAACCACCAAGAGTCACACAATGGCGAGTTCCTGAACCACAGGAAGGGTGTTCTTTTTTTTAAGATTTTATTTATTTGACAGAGAGAGAACACAAGCAGGGGGAGCAGCAGGCAGAGGGAGAGGGAGAAGCAGGCTCTGCACCAAGTAGGGAGCCTGATGCAGGGCTCCATCTCAGGACCCTGCGATCATGACCCAAGCCAAAGGCAGATGCTTAACTAGAATCACCCAGGCACCTCAGGAAGGGTGTTCTGATGATGAGAAACTAAAAACAAACAAACAAAACAAGCAAGGCAAAGGACTCTATGGCGAGTGGGGACGATGGAATGGCACAAGATTGAATCTAGATCTTTAATTCTGACCAAGGACCTGAAGGAGCTGGGTGGCTCAGAATGTATTAACCTTGTAGGGGCCCCTGGGTGGCTCAGTCAGTTGGCCATCTGCCTTCTGCTTGGGTCATGATCCCAGAGTCCTGGAGTGGAGCCTTGTGTCAGGCTCCTTGCTCAGTGGGGAGTCTGCTTTTCCCTCTGCCCCTCACCTCACTCATTCTTGCTCTCTCTCTCAAAGACAGAAAGAGAGAAAGAAAGAAAGAATATTAACCTTGTAAATTATTTCCCAAATGGACTTGTGTTTTGGAATACAACAGAGCACAAGAGAGCCCTCAAGTTGGAACTAGGTTGAGGTGAGGGGTGTGAATGCCCAATTTAACTTCCAAGGGGACAGCAGCCAAGAAGTTGAGGCACAGGACTCTACAGTGGCAAGTGCCTGCCAGGCCTGCCAGGCCTTCCAGGAAGCAGCAGTGGTCTGTGCCGGTCGATGTTTCAGCATCTTCCTCACTGCGGAAGAATTTTTTCTTTTTCTTTATCAGTTTTCAAACAGGTGAGAAGCTTGAACTTAGTTACTCCATGACTTCTTCTGCTCATTTATGTGCTTCTTCTGATTCTTTTTCTGATTTTTGTTCAGACCTTCATTCATTAACTAGGACACCATTTTCAGTAAATCGCATCGCTTGACAGTTTGACCTCACTCTTCTTTAACGTATGTGTGAACCTCAGTGAAAATGGCTTTAGTGTTCAGAGGAAAGGTGTTGTGGATTGCGTGCTTGGGATCCTCCAGTTCCTATATTGAAGCCTTAACCCCCACCATGACTGTATTGGGAGATGGGGGCCTATGAAATTAGATGATAAAGTTTAAATGAGGTCATAAAGATGGAGCTTTAACCCGATGAGGCCGGCATCCTCGTAAGAAGAGAAAGAGACCCTTGGGCTCACTCTGTCCACATGCACTTGGAGGAAAAGCCATGAGAGGACAAAGTTGAGCTCTGCAATCCAGTAGGAGAGCTCTCACCAGAAACTGAAGCCTGCCAAAATCCTGATATTGGGACTCCTCAGCCTCTAGAGCTGGGGGAAAAAGGATTTCTGGTATTTAAGTCACAAAGTCAGTGTCTTCTGTTATGATCACCCAAACAGACTAATACAGAAGGATAGAACATATGCCATCATCTCCAAATGTTTACTTTTAGAAAGTGTTTATCCTCTACTGGCCTGTTCGTTTCTTTGTGTTGCTTGACTTTTTGATAAAGTGCTCTACTATGATCTTTGATTACATACCAGGATTCATTTAACAATAAGAAGACACCTTCTAAGTTTGTGAACCTTTATTTACTATGAATTATCTGGAGTGTAACTGGATGTGATGCCATTATCAGGAAACTCATCTTGGAGAAACATCTCATTTATATGAATTTGTAAGTAAGTGATAAAAACAAAACGCTGGGGAAGATTGTTGAAATTTTTTCCACCCTTAAAGGCACAGCTAAAGTGCATGGTCTATAAAACACTGTGACAAATTCTTTAACAAAATACCAGAATCTAAACATTCCAATGACTTTTTTCTTTCAGGGTAGAACATTGGAAGCCAAACCTTAGATAAGATCTAAGATACAAAATACCTTGGGACTTTCATTTTGGAATTGTTTTAGTAAAGAAGCCCATTTTTAGGAGTGTTCTCAATAAATATATAATGCTTGTCTTTTAAGATAGTTGCTAAAATTGGGGACCCAAATCTGGTAACACCCTGAGCTATGTATATGCTCTTTGGCCACAACCCCACCTCCCCACCCCTGTGGCCCCTGCCCCAGAGATTGAGAAGAAAGTGATAAAACTTTTTATGGGTCTCTTAAACTGGTTCAAAAAGATTCAAACTGGTCATCCAAACACTTGTAAATGGCAGTGTCACTGAAAGATGTGCATTCCCTCTCTCCCACTGTGACTATTTTGAAGGACAGCATACATTTGCAATGTCATTTTGCTGTCACTCCTTTTGAGCTGTCTCTAACCATGCTAGGGTTTTCTTCCTTTTCTATACTCTTTTCCCTTCCCTGAGTGAGTAACAGCAGTCAAGAAGGCTTTTAAAATGCATAGTCAGGATGGCTGTTCATACTGGCTTCCAAAAAAAAGATGCCATGATTTATATAAGGCCTTTCTGCTGAGCAAAATGTACGAACTTTTCTTTATACCATGACCTCTCAGTGTGTAGGAACTAACTGCAAATTTTTGAACTACTGCATTAAAACATTACAGTGTTGTAGAAGTGAAGTACAAAGAACAGCTGGATGAATTTGGGCCCAGAGATATCTCATTTCTCATGAAATCCAAAGAATCCTGGAGCTGTGAGACTTGAAATTTTAAGAACAAATTAACTTTTTTCTCATGGAATTGAGGCACTGCTGAGAACAGTTTTTGAGAGGCATCATTTGGTGAATCAAAACAAAAGGATCTAGGCTTAGGGCTCTAGGACTCAGGCTCTTTCTTTTTCCAACTCTGGTAAATATTTACCATCTGCTTTCCATTTTTTAGTCACAGAAATGAGCTCTTATGGAAAAATCAATGTGGATTTATTATGGGTTTTTATGTGCTTGAAATCTTTGCATCAGTGTGGTCTTTGAAACAAAGGGTTGCTATAGAAAGGGTCACACATTTACAAAACAAAGGTTGGACCAGAAATAGCATTATGTCTGATGCCATAATGTAATAACCCAAATTACATGCTTTCCTTGAATATATTCCGTGTTGCAAAAATTGCGTATTTAGTTTCATAGTCTGAAATAATTTTACATTTTATCATCATTAATAAGGGCATAAGAAATGTGAGTTCAAACATTGAGATCCAAATTGGCTTCCACTCTAGGTTAAGAAAATCAATAGTAAAACTGAAAATGAAGGCTGGGAGACCTACATGTAGATATTAACAAGTGTGTTGGCCATTATCTTTTGTGATTCTTCCCTTCCGATAGTAATGACATGACTCTTCAAATCCATCACCTTGAGTTGAGCCTCCATGTACATAAAGAGTCTGCTGGGTATTCATGTGGCATGAAGGGTTTGTGCTGATTGTTCACCTATGGTCTTTTGGCTACAAGCCTACCCTATAGTGCTCAGTTTTTGGATGTTAGGACTATGTACCCCAGATGCCCTGCACTCTGGTCCATTCTGGCATCCTGTTGCAAGGTGACATGTCACCAAGTAGAACACCAATGGGAATGAGAAAGAGGGTGGAGGGAGGCTTTCCTTCCTGTATCAAGCCCCTGTTAGCATCCCTCCAGTAGCACAGGGCAGCCCCCCAGCTTCTTCAGTACTTCCACGCTGGGGTGTCACACTCACCCTTCAGAGGTCTGCAGCAGCTGTGCAGTATCCTGTTCAGAAGTCAGAGCACCAGCCAATCTAATAAGAAATCTAGCCAACCATTCTCAGAGCTCCTCAGTTTTGGTATCATTCTTCATTTTTGTGCTAGAGGTGGGAGCTGCCTCCTGTAGTTACCAGTGCCCCAGTATTTTAACACCTGTGTAACCACTTCCCTGGATTAAATCCCCTCAATTTGAAAAGCCTGGTGTGGTTTCTGGTTTTCTTACTAGACTCTAATATAGTGCTATTATAGTGGAACACTGGTTTTCTTAAAATTATTACAGTTATGATGAAATCACACTTATAAACAATAAAGGAGAGAAATTTTTCCTGCCCTAATTGATGTTAGGAGAACAAGGGATAAGTAGAGCAAGGTCCACAGACTTTCTACCAGTAACTGGAAATTACACGTCTGGAATGCTCTGGCCCTGTTGGCAGTGAAGCCTAGATTTGAAAAACTATCTTAGAACTGTATTCAACTGAACCTACCAACTTTCATGGGACACTGGTTTAAATGGTCAAGCAAGAATATTATAATGGTATAAACATAACATCTTCTGTTTATAGTTCTTCTAAGAACCTGTATGCTCATTATGGAAGATGGAACCCTAGTCATCATGTCTATGCTCCCACCAATAGGTTGGAGAAAGGAGGGAAGAAGGACCATGGCAGCTCCCTTCAAGGACACATCCTAGAACTTGCACATGTCAGTTCCTCTTATATCCCATATACCAGACTTTAGCCAAGTGGTCATATTCAACAATAATGGAAACTGTATATAGATTTTAATTCAGGTAGTCAGGTGTCTGGCTAAAACCTAGAATTCTAGAAGAATAATAAAAGAAAATGAAGGAGGGAGCAATTAGTAGTCTGGACCAGACCATTTTCTACAGGAGGAAATAATTTTATTCAACAAGTATTTGCTGAGTCCTGGATACCTTTCTAGGTGCTGGGATGTGACAGTGAATAAGATCAAATCTCTGCCCTCAAGAGCTTTTCAGTGGAGGTGGGATGCAGGTATAAACAATAACAAAAAAAATATGATAATGTCTGCTCAGTGACTTTGAGCAGAGACCTGGGGAAGAGAATTCTAGGCAGAACATGCAAAGGTCCTGGGGTAGGGCAAGATCAGAATGTTGGAGGAGCAGCCAAGAGGCCAATACAATTGCAGCTCACCAAGAGGTAGCAGATGGATTGGAGAGATAATCAACAGCCTTTCTGGAGGTCATGTCATCCCAGGAGGCTCTTTAAGAATGGAGGGGAATCTGAGGTTGCAAAATCTGGGTTCTTTGGAATGTTAATATATCAAATGCTCTAAGACAAAAGGGCTTCATGGTGAAATCATTTGGGTTAATGTTGTATATCATATCTTTATTTGATTACAAAGCTTTGTTACAACTATGGGTAGAATGCTATGGAATGAGTGGCACTGGGCTGAAGAAGCCCAGAATGGGCCAACCCTCCCAGATGGAATTCCTGCAGTCAGGAAGTCTATCTGTGTTTGTCTTGTCACCTAAATCTGTATACCTACAAAAAGCATCCCCATATTCCTAACACCCTTTTGTCCCCCAAATAACCTATTATTTCCCTATAGATCCATGTTCCACAGGATAGCATTGGAGGAAGCATTGGCCTAGCTCTGTTCCCCTGTCTGAGAAATTAGAGGGAATCTGAGGCCAGAGGAATTAGGTCTGTGAGCTGGAGAGAGACACAGCCTGGGGCCTATAGTCTATGGTTTTTGTTCAGTGTTCGGCCCCTGCATCATTCTTGTCAACCAGAGTTTTTAGTGAGAATCTAAGTATTGAGCATGGAGCAAGGCATTATGAAGAATGTAGTCCACAGATAGTTTATATCAGCTTCAGACTAGAAGGAAACAAAACAACCCAAAATCCCTCTATGTTGCACAAATCATACAAACATATGGAGAGTGAAGGGTCTGTTTCAGTGTTGAGCAGGGGACATTAGTAAGATGTCCCCTGCTGGGGATTTGGGGGAAACATGCAGCCCACAGGATGGGCCAGCCCTTCCAGATAGAGCCCAGGCAGAAGTGTGGAGAACAAGATTCATTTCCAGAGCCTGGGTGGGCAAAGGGTCTGGTCTGGGGCAACTGGGGAAGACCATGGCCTCAGAAGTACACAGCAAGAATGATCTGGCTTTGATTCTTAAGTCAGAGGACAATAGTCTGAAAACTAGGAAGGAAAGAGTGGAAATCATGCCCATTCTCTGGGATGTGGGGCTGGCAAAGATGAGACAGTAGGTTCTAGTTAACATGCAAGGGCAGGTATAAGATTCCCTCTTACATGTCAGGGTCCTGGTGTGTATGTGTGTGTGTGTGTGTATGTGTGTGTGTGCGTGTACATGTGCACACTTGCTCAGGGGTGTGAGTGTGGGTATGGAGGAAACATGTGGAGGAGGGAGGATCCCAGACACAAGCAGAACAGAGAGGTCCTTGCCCTGCAGAGCTCCTTGAGGAAGTAAGTGTATGCAGGACGGTGATTCAGTGACGCTCTGCAAGTCCTGACACCAGAGCCCTCGGAACAATATATCAGAGTAATATTGCCACTCACTCAGATACAGCAAGAACAATTACAGTTATAAACATTGACAATTAGAACAAAGTAATAAGGTTAGGTCTGATCTAGCTCGTTGGAAATATTTTCCTTATCTTAATAAGGACAATAACTAATTAGATGTGGCCTCCCTGCTGTTTTAATAACACGGTGTCACTCATTTACAAAGCTCATTGAATCTTTGCTTCTAATTTCTCTCTGCATATTATCCTAAATTAGCTGCTGTCAGAGAAATCTTTCTAAACGGAGTTTTGATCATATTCCTTGCCTACTCAAAAACATCTGTGATGAATACCCTTTCCTCCCTCTTAATGAATAAAATCTAATCTTCATGGTGTGGCATTTGAAGACACCCTTGAACTGGCTCTAACCTACCTCTCCAAATCCTGGTGTTGGTCCCTCTCGTAATCTTATGTTCAGGCATGATGTTCAAAACATGTAACAGCCAATAAAATCTGGGCACCAAACAGCCGAAATTGATGAGACCACGGCAGTGCAGCAGGCCCCTGTGGGCGGTCCAGAGAGCTCAGGTGGTCGCTGGAATGGTAATATGGACAATCAGGGGCTGGGATTGGTGGATCTTTTCAACTAGTTCAGAAGTACTTAATTGTTTTAGCAGCTTGCATATCCTTCCTGCATGTGCCAGCTGGGTATTGGCCAGGCTATATATGCTCCACCCTTTCATTTTCATTCTCTGGTCCTTACGTGAAGCATATTTTCTACCTTCTTGTTTTCATGCATGGATGCTCACTAAACCCTTTTCCTGTTCTTCCTGGACAAAGAGCCAGGCGATATTTCCTGATCTTCACGAAGGGCCGGCCATGTGACTGGCTTCTAGGCAATAAAATATGAGCAGAAATGATGTGTGCCAGTCCAAAGTCTGGCTCATAAAAACCTGCCATACAATCCTCCAGTCTACTTGCCAGAATGCCAGCTGGATGCTGAGGATCCAGTGAGGGGCCAAGAAGCTGTTGGAAATGGCGGGGCCATGGGAAGACAGAACCTGATTCCCTAAATCACTATACAGAAAGCTATCTACTGAACACTTACTTTGAATTATTAAAAGACTGAAAATTACACTATTATTGCATTCTACCCATTGTTTTCAAATGTATATTATCATTGCTTATATAGCTCTCTTGTTCCATCTCCTTGATTGTAGATTTAACGTAGGGTCCATACTGACTAAACCTTTCTTAAGTGGAATGTTTTAAATGCATATGAAAAGTATAAAGAATAAGAAAGAAGTCATGCCTTCATCAGTCATACTGAACAAACATACAGAGCAAAACTTAACCCATATTTGCCTTGGATCATTTTTGAGTAATAAAATTACAGATAAGTTCTCACTCCTGCATTTTCAAGAAGCTCATTGCTTTGCAAGTAGTGGGTGTTCAAGAAATGCTTTATGAACTTGGACATCAATGAGTTGTTTCTCACTAATGACAATTGATTGAAACTTGATGTCCTTTGTGACCAAATCTGTGCATTTCTGGGATCATCTATTAACATTTATATCACAATTTGACTCCATAAAACGCAGTGAAGCTAAATAGCTCAGTCTCAAATGGAAACCAAATCAGTTGCCTCAACTGGTATCATTCTACCTGCCTTATCTGGCCACAGCTTGATTTTATAGGTGAGGGCAATTGGTTTTCTTCAAAATGTGTGAGTACCAGACAGTCTCTGGAAACAAAATTTGTTTTTCATTATAGTGCCAGGGATGATGAACTTCTTCTGTCCTATGGTCCTTCTAGCTGGACTTAGAATCAAATTGATATAAGACAGATGAATGGGAGAAAATAAAATTCAGTAGGCTTATGGACAGGGGATCCACACAGACATGGAATTCCAAAGACAATGAGGCAACAGGAAGCTTCTATGAGCTAAAGAGGTAGGGGTCTGAGGACACAAAGGAGAGGAAGCTCATTAAGGGAAAGGTGAAAGGAGATGTTTGGAAAAACAAGGTTGCCCTATGTGCTGTCTCTGTTAATATTTAATATTTCTCTTCCTCTTGCAGGCCACTTCTTTCCAATGTAAATGTAGGCAGTAATGAGGGAGGCAGGGAACTTTTCCAGTGTCTGCTGAGTTTTGATTACTTTGAACCTAAAATAATTTTTATGCCCAAGTGGCACATTTTGGGACATCTCATCCTGTACCCCTCAGTTAGACTGGTGTAGTTCTGATTAAGTTTATTTGAATGTCAATCTTCGTAAAGTCTGGGATTACATGTCTTCCCACATTTCTATTATTATATGAAAATATGATAGTAGACACATAATATATGAAGAGTAATCTATTTCTAATATATACAATATAACCTAATACTATTATGTTAATAGATAATGTTATATTATCTATTATTTTAATAAATATTCTCTTTTATTATACTTCTATATTTTTATTTCTTCACTTGTCTTTAGACACACGGATGTAATTACCTCTAACACAAAGCCCTCATTAATGTTGAATCACAAATATGTGATAAATAAGGTTCACTTTCACTGTACTCTTTGGATGGAAGGATGTGTGACACCATCTTGGCTGCACATTAGAATCACCTGGGGGAACTTTAAGAATCCCAGTTCCAGCCTGCACCTCACACCTATTAAATCAGAATCTCTGGGGACAGGACTCAGCTTTCAGTATATTTTAAAACTTTCCAGATGATATCAACATACAGCCAAGTTTGGGGAACAGAGTGTTAGAATTTTTAGTTTCCAGATATTCTTCATATTTTCCCCAGAAAGTTCATGGACTATGAGAATGAAGTTGCTTCCTTTATATCAGTTAATCATTGCTTCCATAAATTTCAAATGAGCCAGAACATTATCCTGTTTTGACCAGTCGTTTACCATGGCAACGCATTGTATCATTTGTACATAAATGGAATTTTACAATTCTCAGCCTACGCTCTGGTAAATTGCTTAGTAACCTTCTCACTGCATAATAAGATTGCAAATAAAAGCTTTATTATTACTATTATCAGAAATTACACATGATAACAGTGGTTATTTTCTTTCCAGTTGGTATTAAGAAATTAAAGTCATTTAAAATTTAATAACAGGACTACTTGCTATTCATTTAATTTCCTTCTAGAAGAAAAAGTTCTCATTAATAATTTATATTCTGGAGCCTCATCTTGCCATTCTCATTAAATGACACTTTAGTGAATGTAAAAATATCATCCTTCTAAGCACAAAGGGAGGAATGGCTGAATTAAGGGGAATGTGACTTTCTCTTTGCCACTGAAAGAATTTTTTAAGAAAATATCCCATAAGAGTAAAGGTTTACCAAAGGATGCCTGAGTTTAGGGGATGATTTCCAGAACTGAGCAAGAGCAACAGAAATCAGAATGGTGCCTCTCCACCCAAGATGATTTTATAGTGAAGCATATGCTATTCCTAGTTCTTCAAGTAGTCAGGATGAGTTTTTGCCAATCTGGGCATATCCCCATCAGAGCTACATGTTGCACAATTCCAAGAAATGCTATTCACATCAAGATCTTTTGATGAATGTGTGCTATATAATGACAATGAAAATGATTTTGCACAGGAAGTCCTAGTCTGTAACCCCTGTGTGGTATCACACATCTGTAAAGCAAGTTCAAAAGTTCATGCAGGATAAATGGCTCACCTGCTCTTCAGTGTAGCTCTCTATGGAAACCCATTGTAATGAGGTCAATTCTGATTCTTGTAGAGAAATGTTATGGTTTTAGGATCAAGAAGGAAGGTTTGGTAGCCTGGGTGGCTTGGTGGTTTAGCGCCTGCCTTCCGCCCAGGGCGTGATCCTGGAGTCCCAGGATTGAGTCCCACATCAGACTCCCTGCATGGAGCCTGCTTCTCCCTCTGCCTGTGTCTCTGCCTCTCTCTCTCTCTCTCTCTCTCTCTCTCTGTCTTTCATGAATAAGTAAATGAAATCTTAAAAAAAAAAAAAAAAGAAGGAAGGTTTGGTAGTGAGTGAATTTAAAAGGAATTCGCCAACTTTTTCCTTTTTACTGGCCTGGTGTTTTTGTCCTAAACATATAATCCAGGCTCATGCATCATGTTCTAGAAGATTACAAAAAGCACGCCATGCTCTGGACTTCCCCTCTTTCCACCTCATGCCAAATGTCTCCATTTCCTTCTCACTACCAAGAGATGCCTTAGTTGTCATCCCAGCCCCAATGTTTGGATCTGTAACACTCTCTCTATTTTTCTGTACAAGGAAAATTGTGTGTGAAAGTGGTAATTGAACCTTGCTGATTCATCCTTATCTCCTAGTGGAAGAGGAATTTCAATGATAATTAGAAGACTGATACCTAGTATTCCCTTCAAAATGCTTAATGTACCCTACTAAAACACCTTCCATTTTTAAATTGTGGTAAAATATGCATAACATGTAAAGTTTATCATTTTATTCAATTTTCAGTGTACAGTTCAGTGGCATTATGAACATTCACATTGTTGTGCGGCCATCACCACCATCTATCACCAGAAAATGTTCTTTTTCCCAAACTGGGGAAATGGTACCCATTAAACAGTAACTGCTAATTTCCTCCTTCCAGCTCCCCAGAGCTCCTTCCAGCTCTCCCAATCACTGTACTTTATGTTTCTATAAGGTACCTCATGAAAGAGGAATCAATCCTACAGTATTTGTTTTTTGGTGCCTGGCTTATTTTACTGTCTTCAAGATTCATCCATGTGGTAGCATGTGTCAGAATTTCTTCCCTTTTTAAGGTTAAATAATATTTCACTATATGTATATACCAAGTATCTATAGGTAGAAAAACTGAGCCATGGAAATGTTCTAGTAATAGAAATAAAACACTAGAATCCAGTTACTGGGTCCCTTGACTTAATGGTTATTGCAATTTGTTAATCTCCTCCCCTGGTGTGGAGTAACTAAAGGGCCAGGACTTAATTTTCCTGACCTTTGTATGCATGGTGCCCAGATTTTAAATCTTGTTTAAAGTATTTAGTTTAAACTGACAGATTGACAACTAGCATTTGTGACCTCCCCCTCCTAAAACTTGTTTAAAATGATAGATAAAAGCCCACACTTGTCAGAATGGCTAAAATCAACAACACAAGAAACAGGTGTTGATGAGAATGTGAGAAGAAGGAATATTGTTGCACTGTTGGTGGAAATGCAAAGTGGTGCAGCCACTCTGGAAAAGAGTATGGAGGTTCCTCAAAACATTAAAAATAGGGGTGCCTGGGTAGCTCAGTTGCTTAAGTGTCTGATTCTTGGTCTTTTTCTGGTCTTGATCTCAAGGTCATGAGTTTAGGCCCCATGTTGGACTCCATGGTGGGTGTGAAGCCCAGAAAAAGTGAACAGCCCCAGAGAGCAAATATTAACATTTAGAGATTAAACGAAATGGCTGGTTTCTCTCCCAATCATCTGCCCACAGAACCCAGGAGTCTACAAGCTCTGCCGAGGCAGTTTTCAATCTGTTTTCAGTGTCTCACTCTGAAGGGATAGCTGACTATCACCTCCAAGATGAAAGAGGTAGAGATCAAAGTAAACAGAGAAAGAGATTCTAGAAGATCGGCTACAATGCAGAGAATCAGAGAAAGCATCAACTAATATTCTCAAAGGAAAAAAAAACATCCTATATTCTATGAAAAACAGAATGAAGCACTGTCAAAATAAAAAAAATATGCTACTGTAATAAAAAATTAGTAGATAGTAAGGAACAAAGACAAGGAAATTGAAAGTAATAGAGAAGGGGTTCCTGGCTGGTTCAGTTGGTAGAGCATGCAACTCTTGATATTGGGGTTGTGAGTTTGAGCCCCATATTGGGCAGAGAGCTTACTTTAAAGAAAGTATTAGAAAATATAAACTAAGAGGGTCTATCCAGAAGATCTAATATCTGACTAATGGAAATTTCAGAAATACAAACTGGAGAAAATGTTGGGAAGAAATAATACCAGAAGAACAGAAGGATTCATCCATTCATTGAATAGATATTTGTTGAGTGTCAGAGATTCACTTAAGTATGGGGAGAACAGGTATAAACAAAATAGATGAAAAACTCTGAACTTACGGAATTTACATTCCAGTGCAAGAGATAGATAATAAAACTGAAGAGGTAAAATACAGAATATATTAGTGACAAATGCTAACGAGAAATATTTAGCATGTAGGAAGCAAGGAAGTGTCAGGAAAAGTTGCAATTTGGGGTAGGAGAGCCGGTGAGTCTCACTGAGAAGGTGATAGTTGAATAAGTTCCCAGAAAAATAAAGGGGAAGCCAGGAGGACCATGAGGAGAAGATATTAGGTGCAAGTAACCAAAGGTAGAAGTGTGCCTGGCATTGACTTGGCACTGCAGCCAATAGATGACTAAGCCAGAAGACAAGATCAGGAGTTGGGTGGGGCTATTGATTTGTCTTCTTAGGGATTTTGATTGCTACACTGAGTGACTCCAAATTAGTTAATGAAGATTCATCCTTTTTTAAAAAATTGCTGTAGAATACACCATTGTATGATTATATCACGGTTTTTTCAACCAATCTCCTGTTTTGGCACTGGGATGGTTTCCAATATCTTGCCATTATAAATAATGCAGAGTGCTTATATAAATATTCTTAGGCTCTACGAAATATAGAAAGTAATCCAAATGTTTTTGAGTTCACACAATCTAGGATGATTTTTTGATGTTGAGTACAGTGTTTTATTTATTTCTAATTTTTATTCATTTTAAGTTTTTTGAATAGTGACTTCAATGGCTTCTGTGGATACCAGCACCTGGTTGCTCACTACTCTTAGAGTCCATGAAGGGCTTGTTTGGATCTGACTTCTAACACCATGAAATGTCAAAAGTTCATAAATAGAAGTAAAACCAGTGAATCCTTGAGGTAGTAATCTGTAAAAATGCAGGAGTGCCAGGAGTGCACACACAAAAAGACATTTTGGAAACTGGCAGCACTCAAACCATGGAATGAAGCTGAGCAGTATATTGTTAAAAAGTAGTTTATATAATTAAAAGACACTATTTATTTTTTGATTGGTTATATTAGAATTTTCTTAAATGCTTAGGAATTGGTGAGTGATTACCTCTTATCAATTTGGGGCAATGGTTGAAGTTTTGTGTGTGATTTGTAGATGCATGATGAAAAAAACAAATAATGCAGAGTGAATAAACTAGTACATATATTATTCAGAGTTATGGAAATGTACTTTCAGCATAGATTCCTACAACTTGAGTTGCAACACTAAAGGATAGTGGTGTATGTAATGTTTATCTATTCCAAATTCCCTTCCTTACTATTGTGTGTACCAATAGCATATTATTGTGCACTCCTTCCAGCAAGGTATGAGAGCACCTGTTTCTCCATATTCTCACTAAATGTGCTGTCAAGCTTTTGAAATATTCTAATCTAACAGGTATGAAATTGTCACTTGGTATAGTGTGTTATCATTATTAATTATTTGTTTATTTTTAAGTATTCTCTACACCCAACATGGAGCTTGAACTTGTGACCCCAAGATCAAGAGTCATATGCCTTCTCTTCTGGGCCAGCTAGGTGCCTCTCACTGGTGTAGTTTTAATTTTTGTTTTTCTTAATATGAAAAAGTAGAATCTCTTCATAAGGAACATTTGTCTTTTCCTGTGAAATACCTATTTTTATCTTTACTCTCTTCTTTCTCTTATTTTTTTAAATATTTTTTAAAATTTTTATTTATTTATGATAGTCACAGAGAGAGAGAGAGGCAGAGACACAGGCAGAGGGAGAAGCAGGCTCCATGCACCGGGAGCCGGACGTGGGATTCGATCCTGGGTCTCCAGGATCGTGCCCTGGGCCAAAGACAGGCGCTAAACCGCTGGGCCACCCAGGGATCCCTTCTTTCTCTTATTTTTAAAAGAGCTTTTAAGAAGTTTATGTTTCAAACATTTTATCAGGTTGTCATTCATTTTTTACTTTCTTTATGGGATTCTCTCACATAGAAAAAATTTGGTTCAATATTATATGGCCAAACTTATAAATCTTCCATTAATTGCTAGATTTGGAGTCATTTATAGAAAGGCTTTCTCTACACTCATAAAGAAACTCATCCAGATTTCTCATAGTTTCTGTTCTTTTTATTTTGAAAACATTTAGATCTTGGACTCATTTGGAGTTTATTCTGATTCAGTGCATAATGTAAGGTCCCATTCTACCTTTTCCAAATAGTTATACCATTGTTCTAACACCATTTACTAAAAAAGTCCATCTTCTCTCCAGTGATAGGAGGAGATAGGAGATACACCATCATAATATACTAAACTTCCATATGTTCTTGGGACTGTTTCTAGATTTTCTGTTCTAGTCCATTGGATTGTCTGACGCTTTGTGTACCAGGATGATATTGTCTCAATTTTGTATTGTCTTTTATATTTTATTATCTCCTATCACTGCTTTTCTTTTTCAGCCTGTTCCTAGTTTTCTTGATTTTTAGAATCAGTGTGTCTGGCTTTAGGAAAGAAATATTATCTTATTTGGATCATTGTAAATATATTCATTAACTAGTGGTAAATTGACATCTTTTCAGTGTAGTCATCCTAAACAAGAACAAGGAATGTATTTTCATTGGTTCAAAGTCTATCTTTGGGTCTTTTCAGTATGTTTTGAAAATTTCCCTTCTACAGCTTTTGCAAATTTTTTGTTCATTTTATTCCTAAGAGTTTTATTTCTATTTTGTTGTGACTAAAATGATGTTTTCATTTTCATTACACCTTCTAATTGTAGACTTTATATGTGAAAGTCACTAATATTTTTGAAAAAGATTTTATTTATTTGAGAGAGAGACACAGAGAGAAAGAATATGGGAGGGAAGGAAGGCAGAAGGAAAAGCAGACTCCCCGCTGAGTGGGTAGCTAGCTGGCCCCTGGGCCCCATCCCAGGAACTGAGCCAAAGGCAGACGCTTAACCGACTGAGCCACCCAGGCACCCCATTGTTTATTTTTTAATGTTTATGTCATGCTATCTTCTTGAATTCTCTTACTGTTCATACTAGTTTTGCCATTGATTTTCTTAGCTTTCCTCAGCGGACATCAAATCATCTGCATCTCCTCTTCACCCTGCAGCATTCATCTGACTCTTTTCTTTGACCCAGTAGCTATCTCTATTGGTTTTGAATGTTTATTTCCCCATATACATGAGATTTTTAATATTGTCTCCTAGTTTTGCTGAATGCATTGATTATGGGTGGTTTTATCTCCCTTTTTTGGTGCATTCTCATGAATTTTAGAGAGTGTGGGAAGAAATTTTCAATTTAAGTGTTTCACTATAAGAACCCAGAAGTCTGGATTTCTTTTTAAAACTGTGAACAATTTGAGAACTTGAGAAAACTAGAGAGAATAATATCATGAATAACATCACCCTCAATACAAAGCTTTGTCATCTCTTAATCTCTTTTGCTGTTTTGGCTTTAGATCATTTTTCTTTTAATAGAAAAAGAACATTACAGATACACTAGAAACCTTCCCTGCCCCCTCCGTATAGTCCTCACCAACCAGTCTCCTCCCCTTCCAGGACTAACAATCTTCCTGACCTGGGTAGTGATAGTTTCCATATCTGTTTTTATACTTTACGTATGTAATTTTCCTCAAGCAATGTATTATTGCCTTGAATATTTATAAACTCCTTATAAGTAGCCTTTTACTATACATATCCTCCTGCAACTTGCTTTTCCTGTGGGATTTTTTTCATTTTAACCTCTGAGTAATACTTTGTTGTTTATCTACAACTCAATTTATTTACCCATTCTTCCATTAATGGGCACTGGTTATTTTCAGGGTTTTTTTTTTCTTCCTGTTAGAAACTGCTGCAGTCAGGACTCCCATACATGTCTTCTTTTTGTCCAAATAGGTGTTCCTAGAAGATATGTATCTCGGGGTGGAAATGCTGGGTCATGTTGCTTTACACGTGCTCCATCATGATTGTTCCTCCTTCCACTGTCAAACCCAGGGCTAGGAAAGTTGCCACATATTTACATGGCCACCAAAATTTGCTTCATCAGATTTGTACTTTGTTGGTACGCTGATGAGGTTTTAAAATGTTCTCTTTGCTGAGGCTTCATGAGGACAACACAGGATTATTTTTAAATACTGACTTAAGGGACACCTGGGTGCCTTAGTTGGTTAAGCCTCTGCCTTCAGCTCAGATCACAATCCTGGGTTCCCTGGATGGAGCTACACATCAGGATCCCTGCTCAGCAAGGAGTCTGCTTCTCCCTCTCCCTCTGCCACTCCTTCCGCTTGTGCCTTCTTCTCGTTTCTCTCAAATAAATAAATAAAATCTTTAAAAATAAATAAATTAATACTGACTCCATAGTCTGCAGGAGAATCATATAATTCACAACAGATTTATAGTATAATAAACTCTAAAGGGTATAGCAACTCCACATTTTCCCTTACTAAGCAAAGTGTTCATAAGCTTTAGTTAGTATATAAGTGATAATAAAGATTTACAACGAATCAATAGTATTAAATTAACATATTTATATATCATAATAGTATGTACAATTGGTCTATATTATATTAATAATAATAATTTATTAGGTATTTTCTAAAAACCTTACATAAACAATCTTAGTCTTTATAGGAGCCCCATGGAGCAGAATAAGTAAATTTACTAGATAAGGGGAAAATAGGTAAGTTTACATGCTCAGGGAGTCCTCCAGGACTCACATGGCCCTTGTCTTATGTCGCCAGGCACAAGTCAAACCTTTTCTGTCATCCTTACAGCTCTTTCAATTTGAGTGCTCCCGCCTACATTGCAGTAAGTGCCAAGGTGTTCTCCACTGATTTTTTTATAGGGTCCACACTTCCCTTTAATATTCTCTGCAGCCTGTTGGCTGTGTGGTCCAGTCAATAGGTAAGACAGGCTGTTCTGCAGCCACTCGACCTCTCTTACCCATACTATCTCAGCCTCAGCACTTTCCTCCCTGGTTGTAATTATTCCCCTTGCAGCTTCTGTGCTCTCCTCCAAAATATTTAACAAAACTTTGCAGAGAGATAGCTGAAGGGCATTACTGAGCTCAAAAGACCAAAACCAGATGAAAAACAAGACAAAATCAAACCAAACCCCAAAAACAACCTTAAATGGACATCACTGCTGATGCAGTTCTCAGGCCATGTGTATCCTCACTGGCTTCTCCTGGCCAGTCCTACCTTTAGCTCTCTGCCAGGCACCAGGTCTATTGGCTCCCTTCCCCATTGGGATTGTGTTGATCACTTCCACATCTTCAGGCTCATTTTCTTTCCATGGTCTAAGGGGAGGGAAACAACTGCTCCCCATTTCAAGGCCTCCTTCCTGCTAACCACAGTTATAAGAAACTGATAAACCCAGAATATTAATTTACTGATGAAAAATAGTGAGTATAAAGAGTCCAGATCCTTTATTTTGTAATCCCCAAATCTTTAAAAGCCAATTTTTGTACTTATTAGGGAGTTAAATGTTCATGAACCCAATATGAGGCTATTTCAAGTCTCCTTTGATCTTCTTTCAAGTGAATATTCATAAATTGCACTGCAGAATGTGTATTTACTTGCATGGTCCTGCCCTGGCCTCTGCTGAGGGTGTTACATACTGAATATACACTATACACACTGTGTTTTCTTTTTTTCTTTCTTCTTTCTTTCTTTCTTTTTTTTTGTGTGTGTTTTCTTTCATTAAAAAATATTTTATTTATTTATTTGTGAGAGATGCAAAGAAAGACAGAGACATAGGCAGAGGGCGAAGCAGGCTCCCTGTGGGGAGCCTGATGCAAGACTCAATCCCAGGAGCCCAGGATCGTGGCCTGAGCCAAAGGCAGACATTCAACCACTGAGCTACCCAGGTGCCCCACACTGTATTTTCTTTCTAAAATATGAAAATGTCTGTGTTCTGAGGCACATCCGGCCCCATGGGACCACCAGGGCATGAAGGCATTATACCCAGCATGTGGGGCAACCCCGCATTGTTATCAAAATACCCAGGAAATTATTAGGACCCTGCCCAAGGCCAGTGGAGGAGCATGGCACCTGATCAGACAAGCTGGACACGTACCATGCTTGTGAAGAAACTGAGAGAATCATTCTTGATTGCATGAAGAGAGCACACTCTGTAACCAGACCACTCAATCTGTCTGTTTGTCCCATATAAAGACCTGCATAAATCCTAAAACTGTCCTTCTACAGATTATTATATGCCCATATTCTGTACCAGTGACCAACATCTTCTTTTATTGAAGAAATGCTTCAAAATATTTAGACATTGAATTGTAGTTTAATTTATAAGGATATATCTCTCTAGCTTTTCTCTTTTTGACATTTTTTTGTGAGACCTGAAGCCATAAAACTTCTCAAAGAACACATAAGTAGTAATTTCTTTGATATCAGCCATAGAGACATTTTTCTAGATAGGTCTCCCCAGGAAAGGGAAACAAAAGAAAAATTAAACTATTGGGACTACACCAAAATAAAATATTTTTGCACGGTGAAGGAAACTATTAATAAAACACAAAAGCAACCTACTGAATGGGAGAATATTTTGACAAGTGGCATATCTGATAAAGGTTTAATATACAAAATATATGAACAACTTATACAACTCAACACCAAAAACTCCCAATCTGATTAAAAAATGGGCAGAAAAAAAAAATGGGCAGAGGATCTGAATAAACATTTTTCTAAAGAAGATACACAGACGGCCCACAGACACATGAGAAAATCCTCAACATCACTAATCATGGGGGAAATGTGAATCAAAATCACAGTGATATATCACCTTAGACCACAGAATAACTAAAATAAAAAACACAAGAAGCAATAAGTGTTGATAAGGATGTGAAGAAAAAGGGACCCTGGGCACTTGTTGGTGGGAATCGAATTTGTATGGCCACTGTGTAAAACAGTATGGAGGTTCCTCAAAAATTAAACATAGAATTACTACATGATCTAGTAATCCCACTACCGGGTATTTACCCAAAGAAAACAAAAACACTAATTGAAAAAGATATATGCACAGCTATATTTATTGCAGCATTATTTGCAGTAGCCAAGATATAGAAGTAAGCCAAGCATCTTTATTCATAAATTAATAGATAAAGAAAGTGTGGTAAATGTATGTATACATAGACAAATACATATATGTAATATATATACATACATATACATATGTATTATGTATATAGTATTACTCAGCCATAAAAAAAAAATGAGATTTTGCCATTTACAACAACCTGATAGACCTAGAGGATATAATGTCAAGTCAAAGAAGTCTATTTGAGGGATCCCTGGGTGGCGCAGCGGTTTGGCGCCTGCCTTTGGCCCAGGGCGCGATCCTGGAGACCCGGGATCGAATCCCACGTCGGGCTCCCGGTGCATGGAGCCTGCTTCTCCCTCTGCCTGTGTCTCTGCCTCTCTCTCTCTCTGTGACTATCATAAATAAATTAAAAAAAAAAGAAGTCTATTTGAGAAAGAAAAATGTCATATGATTTCACTCAAATGTGAAATTTAAGAAACAAATGAACAAACATAGAAAAATAAACAAAAAACCCAGACTCTTAAATACAGAGAACAAACTGGTGGTTGCCAGAGAAGGAGTGGATAGAGGGAGGAATGAAATAGATAAAGGGGATCAAGAGAACAGTTTTTGTGATGAGCATTGAGTAATGTATAGAATTGTTGAATCACTATATCGTACACTTGAAACTAACATAACACTGCATGTTAATTATACTTCAATAGAAAAGTAAAAAAAAATAAAAAAATTTTGAGATACTGAAAAGAATATATATCATAAGTGTAAATAAAGGTCAATGATTTTTCTGAAATTGAATACATCTGGATAACTTATAGCCACATAAAAAAAAACCCAAACAAACAGAACATTACCAACACCCTACAAGTTCCCCTCATGCCTTCTGTATCTTATCTGTGTCTTCTTGACAAGACTTGGGGAAGGCACCCTTGGTATTTTGAAGATGTGTGGGAGACAAGCTAATTACCCTAGCTACATTTGTAAACTATCACTTAATGGGGCTAACACATTGGAAATATTTACACAAATGGCTAATTCCATTCCTTTGTATGAATTCCTATTATGCCTATAAGACTGACCTTTTCTGACCTTGTCATCCAGTTTCCAGGAGGCATCTTATTTGTGGTCTGCAGTTATTGTACGCTGACTACAACTGTTTACCAAAGATTTCAGAAAGGTCAAGAGCTTCTGGGCAGCATATGTGAATTTGAGAGAGAGGGGAAAAAAATGTTTCTCTCTTATGGTAAAATCTAAAGTATGAGAACAAGATGTACCCTATACACTAGGGTATAGTGGATAACTATTTTTTTTGGCTACACAAACCTACATTCCTGCTAAAGTAGCAATTCACCTCATTTCACCACCAGCCTCCCATTTATAAACTGGGGATTTCTCAGTCCTTTGTAATGCACTTGGGGGGTCTGCTCCCCACTCTGGGGAAGGGATTGGTGGAGCACAAAACCATTCCTAAATTAATCAGAATACTGCAGTACTTCCTGGGAAGAGGTGTATACTTATAAGGGAGTCTGGTTCAGCTTGCTATGTGAGGCTGGTGGGGTAGAAATCCTTAGCTGGCCCTATTCAGCTACATGGAGTCTCATGTAAGTATAGACTTTGGGTCTTTCCCTTCCATAACACATCTGCCTTCCCTGAGTGTCCAAGGCATCACCCTCTATGTTGGAGGGATTAAAGTGATTCTGAAAAGGGCATTGTTCCCAAAGTAAAGTTGGCATAAGCTGGCCCAAATCTGAAGCACTACTAAGCAGGGCTACTACTATTAGGCAATTGGCAGGTCCTGTGCAGGCTGCCATGGACAGGATGCCTCTCTGCCTGGTAAAGGACAGCCCTGCTAATGTTGCCCCACATGGGTACCACACTGGACTCCCCTGGATTGGATGTGGTCTCTGACACAGCTCTCCTGGGCCTCCCTGTGCTGCAGACTGAGGGTGTCCACCTGTCTGAGTTTGGCCGTCCTTGATGTTGACTCCGCACCTCTCCACATGGTGCTCACCATTCAGGAGGCCCCAGTCTCCTCCCTCCTTTTGCTTTTTGTCTTTCTGCCTTCCCAGCCAGGGAAACTTTCATCTTTCTCCACAGGGCAGGGAGCCCTGACCCTTTTTTTTTTTTTTTTTTTTGGGAGAGGTGACTCTTTATGAATTTCTGTGCTCAGCCTAGTTTAGTGAATAAATGTTATTATGCCCAGCTCCTTTCAAGCTTAGCCTATGGAGGGGGAAAAAAACCCTTATTCTTTTCTGTAATGCCTGTCTCATGCAAAAATCAAAGGTCTAGGGATCCCTGGGTGGCTCAGCGGTTTGGCGCCTGCCTTTGGCCCAGGGCGTGATCCTGGAGTCCCGGGATCGAATCCCACGTCGGGCTCCCGGTGCATGGAGCCTGCTTCTCCCTCTGCCTGTGTCTCTGCCTCTCTCTCTCTCTCTGTCTATGATAAATAAATAAATAAATCTTAAAAAAAAAAAATCAAAGGTCTAGTTTTCACAGCTCTGGTTCATGGATTCCATAAGCCTCTTTTGGAAGTCAGAAAGTGGACTATTGACTTTCCTTATAGAGTAGGCTGGGAGGCCACCCATAAGAGTACAAACCAGAAACAAAAAAAGAAAGAATTTTAATTTAAATGTAAAATGTCATTTCATGCCAACTATGATCTATGTCATTTAATCAGTGAATCTCAGCACTAGCTCGAATTAGGCTGTGACCCATGATCTTTGACAGCCATCTTTATGCCAGAGGGGAGATCCCCAATAGGGAATGAGGTAGGCACTGGCAACATACTCACCAAATGGCCGATTTGGCAAGCGCATGAATTTGCTGGGACTGCCACAACAAAGTACCACAGACTGAGTATATTAAACACCAGAAATTTGTTTTTGGAGTCTGGGAAGTCTAAGATCAAGGTTTCTACAGGGTTGGTTTCTTCTGAGGCCTCTCTCCTTGGCTTGGAAAAGGTTGTCTTTTCTGTGTCCTCACATGGTCTTTCAACTCTGTGTGTGTCTGTGTCCTAATGTCCTCTTTTTATAAGGATACCAGTCATATTGGATTTGGGCCCATCCTGGTGACTTCATTTAATTTTAATCACCTCTTTAAAGTTCCTATGTCCAAGTATAGTCACATTCTGAGGTCCTGGGGGTTAAGGCCTTGACATATACATTTTCAGGGGACACAATTTAGCTGTAACATTAAATAACCATTTTTCCAGACTGATTTATTTCTTTCAACTATTTAATTTTAGCTCACTTGTTTTCATTTTGTATTCAAAGAATACACCTTAAAGAAATTTCAACTGTATGCTTCCTGGCTCCTTGAAGCAAGAACAATTAAATTGGCTTTTGGTAAATTGGTCCACTTTCAGTTAAGACTGAAGAAGCAAAGTTGGAGGGAAACCAGATCCTGAGCCTATGAGCTGTGCCTCAAGTAAAGTCCCTTTGCTCAAGCCAGTTGGTTCTGGGCTTTAGTCACTTCCAACTGAAAGGGTCCTAATGGACACAGTAACATTCTTTTTGTCCCCCCAAATTATTTTTATTAGTTTTTGCTAGGATAAAAACAATTGCTTAGAAATATCTAAATGATTGAAGTTGTTGATATAAATATATATATTAACACTTTTTATTGAGGAATAACTTATAAACAATAAATTAGACCCAATTAAAGTGCATAATTTGAGTTTTGATAGGTATACACATTCATGGAGCCACCACAACAATCAAGATACAGAACAGTTTTCCAAAAATCATTCTTATTTTTGCATATTCTTTATGGTGTTTTTCACTTTCTCAGACCATAATTGATTGGAAAAAACCTTCACTTTCTCTTTAAGGCTTTTTGGGTTTTTGTTTGTTTGTTTTAGGGTTAGATTTCTCTTTCCCTTTCTCTTCAATTCCAATCCTGTGCTTACTTATGGCTATGTAAGAACACTTCCAAGGAGTAGCTTGCAGTCAAAGCAGATTACGTTAGTTTTTTATGTTCACTTTCATATTTTAATCTACAATCACTTACTGAGTGCATACTATGTGTTTGGCACCGTACTAAATCATGAATCATCTTACTTAATTTTTGGAATGAATAATCTTACTTAATCTTTGAAATGCTATGACTTAAAATACCCAGTCAGTGGTATTTAGTTATGACAGCCATAGTAAACTCATACACATGGCAAAGTGATTTTGCAGAAGAGATTAAGTTAAAATTCTTGAGATGGGAGATTATCATGGATTATTTGGGTGGACACAGTGTAATCACAGGGCCCTTATCAGTGAAAGAATCAGGAGGGCCAGAGTGAGAAAAGGAAATGTGATGCAGCATGTGAAAGATTCAACTAACCATTGCTGGTCTTGAAAGACAGAAAGGACCATAAGCCAAGAATTGCAGGAATCTCGAGGAACCTGGAAAAGGCAAGGAGAAGGATTCTCCCTTAGACACTACAGAAGGAATGGAGCCCTGCTGACACCCTGATTTTAGCCCTCTGAAAACCAATTTCAGACTTCTGGCCTCCAGAACTGTAAGATAATATATTTATGTTGTTTTAAACTGTCAAATGTAATTTGTTACAGGAGCAATAAGAAACTAATGCACATGGGATTTTTTTCCACTTAAAGGAAGATGTAATATATCTAAATTTGAGAACCACTGCTTATAGGAGATCTATAGCTAATCAAAAGTTTATGCTGAGAGGGAATTTAAGATTTAAATGTTAGAAAGGGTAATCTAGATCAGAGGATAAATTGGACAAAGTGAAGATTAAGGACAGAGAGATTAAAAAGGAAGCCAGTGTCTTAGCTGAAGCAGAGATGATGAGTACCTGAACTTGGGTTTCAAGATAAGGGGTGTGTTTGAGAGATTTAGTAGGAAGAATCAACACCACTTGCTAAGGGCTGGGGTAGAGTCTTGGATGAAACTCAAGTTTATGGCTAGGAGAACTGGGAGGATCATGGTACCATTCTCATTCAGTGACTGAGTTGAAATGTATGAGATCACTCAAAAGCTAAAGCTGAAATAACGGAACAAATGGAATCAGAACTTAGATTATCCACCTCATATTGGTTACCTCCCAGGTTGTTTTATGGAAACAGTAAATATTCACTCAGATTAACCATTTTATAGTGACTGAATCATTTAATGACTCAACTGATCTCCAAAACCAGTAATAGGCCAGGATCCATGTGATCTGACTTTTGAAAATATTGCTACTTTTGGCACATTAAAAGAGAGAGAGAGAGAGAGAGAGAGAGAGAGAGAGAGAATGACCATGTCTTAGTGCATGGAGCATGCAAACATTCTGGGTCCTTAGTAGGGTCATGTGGTATCATGATATGAAACTACTGTCCCTGTCTAAGGAATCAGTAAAATGAGCTGCTCTTTAAAACTTTGTTTCTTTGAGAGGCAAAAGTCAATCAGAAATAGGTACAAATGTGAAATACCAGCACATAGGGGAAAAAAATTCCACAAACTATTGTATTTTGTATATTAGTCATTGCTCCCAAAATAGGTTACATGTGTTTGAAAGCAGAAATTGTGTCTTAAAAGTCTATTGATTTTCAAGTTATATATAGACTATTTCGTGACACAGGCTTAGATATTTCATTTACACATTAATGGGGACATTTCCCAAATCCTGGAACAATTTAACCAATCAATAGGGTTTTTACAAGCTGTTCTCTCAAATGTTTACTAAACCTTTTGTATCTGCTACCCTTGTGGGATATACTGAATGAAAAAGCAACACACACACACACATACACACCCCAAGAGACTCAGACACACGTGATCATTCTTTTTTTAAAATTTATTTTCATTTTTAATTTTTTTTGAGCAAGGGTAAGGGCAAAGGGAGAGGGAGAAAGAATCTTTAAAAATTTTTTTAAATTTAAATTCAGTTAATTAATATATAATGTTTTATTGGTTTCAGAGATAGAGTTCAGTGATTCATGAGTCTTCTATAACACCCAATGCTCATTACATCACATGCCCTCAATGCCCATCACCTTTTACCCCATCCCCTCACCCTCTCCTCCCCTCCCCAGCGACCCTCAGTTTGTTTTCTATGATTAAGGGTTGAGAGAAAGAGAATCTTAAGCAGGCTCCACACTCAGCATGGAGTCTGATTCCAGGCTCGATCCCACTACCCTGAGATCATGACCTGAGCTGAAGTAAAGAGTTGGACATTTACTCGACTGAGCCACCCAGGTGCCCCAACACCTAATCATTCTTAGTCTAAGGGTTTATTTTATTTTGGAGCACATAATCTCATAGTTGTGACTTTTAAAATATTATAGCAGTCATATTTCCTGCTAATAAACTTGCTTCCAGTTTGGAGGATGAAATTAAATCTGTCTTCCAATGTGTATTTTGTAGTACACTAATTCTGTGGGATTTTTGGCTCACACAAAAATGTCTTCAGTCAAATAAGTTTGGGGAATACTGGATTAAATATAGTTAAGCTGCTTTCTCAAAGTCTATAAAATCAGAATGTATCCACAATCTCCAGAAAAGGATAGAGTTAAAGTATATTCCAAACTTATTCGATCCTAGCACCATGTAACAATAAGCAAACTTGTTTTCCATTTATGTTGTGGGACTAATATTCCATGAATGACATTTTTGAAGCACTGATATTGAGCAACTCATGTTCACGTTTGGGCTATGATTTCCAGCCACTTCACCTAACTATGGAAATGTGAGAATCACTATTCTATGTCATGCAGAAAAGGCTAGATTACATAATAGTAGATGTACTAAGAAAAAGACTGCTGATTGTTTCTTGGTGTCCATTCTCACCACTCCCTTTGATAATAGTACTCCTGTGTTTTTACTCTGGACAGAGCTGCCCAATATAGTCTTAGTTTTCAAGTCTCCCTTGTGCTAGGTGAGAATGTTGACTTCATTCAGGAGGAACGGCTGTGAAAAATCTGTGTCATTCCCTCAGAGGAAAGGGGCATATTTTCAACCTCTTCTTCTTCTCCCCTTTCCACTGAGTCGAATGCAGTTGCAATGGCAGGGGTTGGAGCAGCTATTTTGGCATGGGAGACGAAAGCTTCAAGTTGAGGATGGCAGAGAAATAGAATAGAAATTGCCTGGGATTCTCATGGTGGTGGAGCTACTGTATCTGCCCTGGAGTGCTGCCTCCTTGGTGTTTTATATGAAAGAGAAATAAACTTTAATCTGTTTCAAGCCATTTTTTATTGTGGAGTCTTTGTTATAGCATCTGAATTTATATCCTAACTAATCACTGAGTTTATGGATCAGGAGCAATAAGGAACATGTAGAGAATGTGACAATCCTGGGTGCTGAACACACTTGGGAACCCTTGTTTGTTGATTGAGTTGCTGAATGGGATGTTTTTTCTTTTCTAATTATTTATGATGCTTTCTCATTGCCACACTCTCTGTGAACAGTGCACATATCAAACGTGACTTATCTTCCTCCTGGGGCTGTTGTTAAGCCTACTGAAGTAATTCATTTCCAGCATTTTCTTTTACAGCTTGTTTCTTCCAAGTTCAAGGAAGAAAATCTGATATATTGTTTTTTTGGAGCAAATGAATTAATTTTCTCAGGCCAGTTTTCGGAAGAAAACACTCAGGAAGTGTGACAAACTTGACGTGCCATTCCCACTTCCATGTAACCTGTGGTAGAAGTTCAATTAGCCAAACATCTCTTGAAAAGCTACAATACACCCAGCTTTGTGCCAAATGCTCTGGTAAAAACAGAAGACAAAGCCCCTGCTGACAAACAGATTATTGATTAGTCCTCCTGCCCTGCCTTCATTGGGCTTTCTGCACAGACGTGCTCTATGTGGTTCTGCTTAACACGTACAATGTTTGCAATCAAGTACTGAACACCTTTTATGTATCTAGCGTTGTGATGGGCATTAGGGATGCCATATGATACAGAAAGCATGATAAAGAAAACGTGATCTTTTAAGATTAATGAAAAGATCACATGTAACAATTAGCAAACAGCATGATCCATTGTAAAATTAACAGGTTTTGATTTCAGGGCTATAGGCAGCCAGGAGGCTAGTTTCAGCCCAATGCATGACTGATTTCTAATAATCTCTTTGGCCAAAATTTCTGTAATTCTCTGCCAGGCAATTAATTTCTTTTAGAAGAAAAAGTCAGGAAGAGTTAGGTGTGAGAGAAGATTAGGTTATGTAGTTGTGAAGTGACATGGAAAGAGTTTCCTCCTGCTTTCTGCCCTCCATGGCTCCTGTTTTGATACAAACCATTTGTCATTTTCATTGGTTTTCAGGTTTGCGCAATGACTCGCAGTGTCAGAGAACATGTTTGGACTGTCAGGAAAGAAAACAAGGCAAGTAGCTTTGATGGAGATAAATAAGCCGTTTTTCTAAGTAACTTGCTTGTGCCTGCTGGTGGAGCCTTCATGATTTACTGAAATGTCTGCCCCAGTGCCAGACCCGCATTTTCTAGATGAGGAAAGCTCATTTCGATACTGACTGCATTACCTGGAGGCAGAAATACTCACAGATTCTTGCTCCATAGTCATTTATACTTCTCAGTGTTCTCTAGCCCCCAGGCATTTCATGGACTTAAGGTGATTTTTCCTTGACCCTCATTATTCACAGGATCACTACAAATATTTGGACTTCCATTATTCCAACAGTACAAGAACAGAGGTGATGCAGCAGAATTTTTTGAGGATGAAACCGAGCCTTACATAGAAAATCATGTTTTCTTAAATGTTGCAGATGCTTCAAAAGTACACACTGTGACTCTTCTCTCTTGGGTGCTATTAAAGAGAAAATTACACTTATTAAAATGGGAGGCAGACTTTATTTAGGACTGTTGATGGATGTAGGGACCACTTCAGTGGGGTTTAACAGCAGAGGAGAAAGACTGGATCCAATTCTGAATACAACAAGGGAAAGTGGGAGTTTTTAGATAAGGAACAGGGGTGGTAAGTGGTAGAAAATTATTGCTAAGAGGGTAGGGTAATTCTTTGCTGAGGTGACCTAATAGGATTCTTGCAGAAGGCAGGCCAAGGTGATCAGATATTTCTGTGGGGATGGTGGAGGATGGTGGAAGATAAGGGTGATCAAAGTATTGAGGGTGAGGGAGTTTGGCTAAACTGACTTAGCAGGATTCTTGCTAAAATTGAGCTTTTTTAAAAAAAAAAAATCTTATATCAGGTAATCTCTACACACAAAGTGGGGCTTGAACTTACAACCCCAAGATCAAAGGTAATATGTTCTATCCAACTGAGCCATCCAGGCACCCTAAAACTAAGCTCTTAAGGACATGCTCCAGGACCGGGCCTAATCAAAAAAAGGCTGCGGAGAGCCTAGATAGAGTTTGATCTAGCAGAGAGTCTTTGCCAGTATCCTCAGTAGAGTGCTAGGAATCATGTGGGGAATAAATAAGTGCAGCATGATTGGGAGCAGAAGTTTCATGAGGAGAAATGTGGAAAGAAAGGGTCCTCTGAGCACTTTTTCTATGTCAAGCACCTACTTCCCTTTCCTTACCTCATTTGATCCTGTAGGATCCCAGGGCAGGCCTCCAAGACCGGTGGTTTTGGCAGGCAGATTACCTTGAGCTGGAAATAAGGCCCAGAAGGCTAAGGAAAAAACTTTGACACCACTCTACCTTCCAACTGCCTGAAAGAATTTAGAGGACCTGCTCTAGGAACAGAGCTGTCACCACAGATAACTAATTATGAGTGAGCTGGGTGTGGCAGACAGGGAGGAACCAAGCCAGGCCTGTTTGATCAAAGTCCTTTTCATCCCATTGTTTCTGAGGGGCCCAGCAAACACTTGTTTACCAAATATTTTCTCTTTTTCATTCTGTGAACTGCATTTCTTCTCTTTGAAGCCCCAGACACCTACTCTTTCTCCTTAGTTCAGGATGACATGTGTACTTCATTTTGTCTGACTATCTTTGGAATTCCATGTCTGTATGAATTCCCCATACTTACAAAATTAATAATTTGATTTTTTCTGGTTCATCTGTCTTATTTCAATTTCTTTCTTAGTTCAGCTAGAAGAACCCTGAACGGCAGATTAAATTTTTCCTCTTCCACAACCATTACAAGAAGGAGATTCAATTCTTTTTAAAAAGATTTTATTTACTTATTTATTTATCTTGAGAGAGAGAGAGAGAGCACCTGTGAGAGAGCACCTGTGAGAGAGAGAGAATGAGCAGGGAGAGAAAGGAGCAGTCTCCCCGCTAAGCAGGAGCCCAACATAGAGCTCAATCCCTGGAGTCTGAGATCATGATCTGAGCTCGGCAGACCGAGCCACCAGGGTGCCCCTCAATTTTTTGCAAAAGGTAATTTAAGGACAGAGTGGGATTCAAACCCTTGTCTGTATCCTGGACAATGAGCACATCAGAGGTGACCTGTTTGGGCTGAAATACGTAAGGCAAATGTCCTGTACTGTTTAAGATCCCTTGAGACCTTCTCAACTATAATTGGATTTGAGGGTTGTACAGAGAGAAACTATACAATGACTGGAAATTTTCTGAGAACCTAAGAGGATGTTGGATCACAATGAATTATTTTGGATTCAGGGGGAAAAAAGGTGACGTTTGTTGCACACTGATGTTGTGATCTACAGTTCACATATCACACACATAAAGCGATCCACTTGTAGTCACTATGGCACAATGTTGGTGCCATGATTAAGGAATAGCTGGTCTTTACCTTGTCAACTCTAGATGTCACTCTAAGATCGTGAGCTAGATGCATCCACATCAACTGCAGAGGCCTCAACTTCCCTGCATTCTTTTTAGCTGACTCATGGTGCAATTTTTCTGTTTCAGTCACAGCTGTTTATTTTTAAAGGAGGAACTGACGCAAATAATAAATTTTTTTTAACACCAATGTTCAAGACAACCCTAAGATTAAGATCAGGAAGCTGAGAATTTTTGTGGAGGTGTGCATATTTGAGCTATTGCCCTGAGTCCCACTGTGAAAAGGCCAGCAGAACACACAACAGTAAGGATTTTGTGGCATGCATGCAACAAGCTTTAACAGGGCAGGCCTTTTGTCCTGCAGTCAAAAAATTTTTAAGAAAAAAAAAAAATTCCTCCGAGGAAAGAAAGTCTTGTAATTATCACAGATGGTGTGGTATATTTGCTCAATCTAATGACGGGTACATTCTGTTTTTATCCAGGAGGAAATGCAGATACAGGATAACGATGGAGATAAGTGAAGATTCTGGAGATTTCTGGTTTCAGGAAGTGAGTCCTTTGCCACTCAGGTTCTATATCCAGGCAATTGTGTGGGCAAGGGTACCAGGAAAAAGGAACTGGTCTGCTCCCTTCCTCATCCTATTCTTCAGAGCCATGTGTTCAGAATATGGGAGGCAAAGGGTTCCTCTTCCTTACTCTCTGTGGTGATTTAAAATTCTCTCTTCCCACTTTTTTTGCACTGAATGTTTGGTTTGGGAGGAATTGCAGCAGACTGCAAAAATTTTTGTTCTTTTGATTCACAAATGGGGTGTTTTGAAGTTAGCACTGCAAATGTGTTCAAACAGTATGCAAATTGAAACCTCAATGATTGAATAGCTGAAAACAATCTGGTAGCTCCATTCTGCCTGGGATTTAGTTTAGATTATAAAGCACATTATTGACAATAGGACTAGGCTGGACCATGTCCGGGAGGAACTCCGGGAAAGGGGGACTGTGAAGGGAAACTAGGAATTTGAGTAAATTCTTGAGCAATTCTAACTCTAATGCTCCACAAACCACTAACAGCCTCCTACTAACTAGATCTGCTAGTAAGTCATTATGTTTGAGGCTTGAAATCATCTACACCACACAACTTGTCTGCATGAACATGACTGTACGATTCAGCTGTCATCATTAACATGACTTTACTCTTCTAGTATCTTCATTAATGAGCTTCACTCTTCTGGAAACTCTTGCCTAATAAGATGAAAGTTGTGAGTAACTTTATTATTCATTCCAGGAGCTTCTTGAAAAACCACAATTAAATGAACATTAGACTATTGCATTTTTTAATTTACAGCATCAAATGAGCATTTTCTGTACAAGTTTCTTCAAAAGCCTCACCTTTTGGTGTTCACCAGTTCTAAAGTGTTATATCATGATTCTTACCTACTTCTAATGAGGCCCCTCATTGAAAGAGCTACCTTAAACCAACACCAAATCTCATATATATTCTAACTTGGCCCTACCCCTCTAAGATTGAGTAGTGTTCTTTCTTACCAATGAACTCGGCTTTGTCTCATAAAAAGGCTGTCTTGGTGGTGTTTTCTTGAAGTCAGCAATGCCATTAATCTCTCAAACGCATCTGCTTATCGATCATTTCTTTTATCCCAAAACTCTCATACACTTTCCTGGTCTCTTCCTACCCAGAAGGCATCTTGTTTTCTAGACTCCTCATGAACTCCTCTGTACAGATGACTGTAAAATTATACTTTCAGTGAGATTCATTGTGCTTTCTCCCCACATCGAAAGGTTCCTCTTGAATATTTCTTTATCATCACAAATTCAGCAGGTTCCTGTCTCTCCTTCTTTCCCCATTTCTGATATACAGCACCACAAGACAGTTGAATATGAATTATCTTTGATTCATTTCTTTCCTTTATTGCCGGTAAACAAGTCAGTAAGACCTGTTAATATACCCAAAAAACATTTTTGTCGATCTCCTTCTTTTATTTCTGCCACTGTCCATCAATCTAGGCTTTTATATTGTGGTCCTTAAACTTTATTGTGTCCATAGACTCCTTTGAGATTTCATGAAAATTTATGAACTGTTTCCCTCCCAAAATGTAATTTGTGTACATACACACAAGATTTTAAGTATAGTATCAGAAAGTTCACAGAACCCCTGAAGCCCAAATTCTTGTCTTAACCATGTGCTCTGTCTCTAATATCATCCTTCTCATTCCATCTTTGTAGCACTCACATTAATCTTTAATATTGTCATTATCTATAAATGACTGGTAATGGCTTCTTATAAACTTCAGAATAAAATCTGAACCTAGGGGTATCCCTGGATGGCTCAGCGGTTTAGTGCCTGCCTTTGGCCCAGGGCGTGGTCCTGGAGACCCGAGATCGAGTCCCACATCGGGATCCCTGCATGGAGCCTGCTTCTCTCTGCCTATGTCTCTGCTCTCTCTCTCTGTCTCTCATGAATAAATAAATAAAGTCTTTTAAAAAAAAAAATCTGAAGCTCATTTGGGGATTTCAAAAGCCTTTATCAATCCTGTGAATGGGACTCAAATTACACTTTCAGTTTTACACTCTTAAATATAGAAGTAAAATATGCTTCAATCCCCAATTAACGGGCACATATTAATTGAACAGTTATCATATACAAGGAAGCTCTGTGCTGGCTGAAGAGGTGTCAGCAACTCCCTCACCTTAAGTGCCCACCCACTCCCCTCCACCCTTGCTCTGGCACACCTGGCTCTTTGCTGTCTGCCAGACACAAGAGAACTGTGTAGGCTTTGAAATTTAGGCAGACCTGGGTTTTAAATGATGAGTAGCAAAATATGCCATCCCAAAATATGACTCTTTGGCTTCGAGATTATTTTGAGTTGATTATTTTGAGAAACAGTAGACATAGGAGAAGCTCTAGAAACAGACTAGAAGTTACACTTTTATAAGGGAAATTTACTTTTACAAGAAAATCTCCATTGGCAAGGGTATCTCCTTTTCTGTACCAGGAAAAGAAGGACGACCAAAACACAAGAGAATCTTGTCAATGGAAAAGGCTCTGGACTTAAGTCTGCATAAAAAACCTTACCCTGTTTACCATGCTTTTTCTGTAAACTCCCAAACTGGCTTCCCTCACATCTTTTGTCTTCTGTCTTTAGTTGTAGATGGTATTTCAGTCAGAGGTCCAAGCTATTTCTTTGAGTTACTCATATTTCCCTGAGTGTCTATCTATATCTGAGGTATGCATATTAATAAACTTATGTTTCTTTTTCTTTTGTTAATTTGCCTTTTATTTATGGGGGTGTCAGCAAATAGCTCTGAAAGGTGGAGAAAAAATTATTATTTTTTTCTTCTGTGGAAACATCAATCTATATTCTATCATTCTGACCCCTGAGTCTCACCTTTTCTCCTCGAAGTAGGAATAATAGTAACTATTCACAGGCTTTTTATTTTATTATTTTATTTTTTTATAATAAATTTATTTTTTATTGGTGTTCAATTTGCCAACATACAGAATAACACCCAGTGCTCATCCCGTCAAGTGCCCCATTCAGTGCCTGTCACCTATTCACCCCCACCCCCGCCCTCCTCCCCTTCCACCACCCCTGGTTTGTTTCCCAGAGTTAGGAGTCTTTATGTTCTGTCTCCCTTTCTGATATTTCCTACCCATTTCTTCTCCCTTCCCTCTATTCCCTTTCACTATTATTTATATTCCCCAAATGAATGAGAACATATAATGTTTGTCTTTCTCCAATTGACTCATTTCACTCAGCATAATACCCTCCAGTTCCATCCATGTTGAAGTAAATGGTGGGTATTTGTCATTTCTAATGGCTGAGGAATATTCCATTGTATACATAAACCACATCTTCTTTATCCATTCATCTTTCGTTGGACACCGAGGCTCCTTCCACAGTTTGGCTATTGTGGACATTGCTGCTATAAACATCGGGGTGCAGGTGTCCCGGCATTTCATTGCATCTGAATCTTTGGGGTAAATCCCCAACAGTGCAATTGCTGGGTCGTAGGGCAGGTCTATTTTTAACTCTTTGAGGAACCTCCACACAGGTTGTACTACAAAGCTGTGGTCATCAAGACAGTGTGGTACTGGCACAAAAACAGACACATAGATCAATGGAACAGAATAGAGAACCCAGAAGTGGACCCTCAACTTTACGGTCAACTAATATTCGATAAAGGAGGAAAGACTATCCACTGGAAGAAAGACAGTCTCTTCAATAAATGGTGCTGGGAAAACTGGACATCCACATGCAGAAGAAGGAAACTAGACCACTCTCTTGCACCATACACAAAGATAAACTCAAAATGGATGAAAGATCTAAATGTGAGACAAGATTCCATCAAAATCCTAGAAGAGAACACAGGCAACACCCTTTTTGAACTCGGCCACAGTAACTTCTTACAAGATACATCCACGAAGGCAAAAGAAACAAAAGCAAAAATGAACTATTGGGACTTCATCAAGATAAGAAGCTTTTGCACAGCAAAAGATACCGTCAACAAAACTCAAAGACAACCTACAGAATGGGAGAAGATATTTGCAAATGATGTATCAGATAAAGGGCTAGTTTCCAAGATCTATAAAGAACTTATTAAACTCAACACCATAGAAACAAACAATCCAATCATGAAATGGGCAAAAGACATGAACAGAAATCTCACAGAGGAAGACATGGACATGGCCAACACGCACATGAGAAAATGCTCTGCATCACTTGCCATCAGGGAAATACAAATCAAAACCACAATGAGATACCACCTCACAGACTTTTTAGATGAAGATTACAGATGACAACACACAATGCCTAGAACAAAGCTTGTCACCTAGGAGCTAGCTATTTCCAAGATCAATAAAATTTGAATGCGTTCTGAGCTAGTGAATAATTCTTAAGGTTACTTACCAGGTAAGCCCCTCAGCAGAAGATGCTTCTCTCACAATTGACCTGCCCAAATCAGTACATTCTGAATGTCTTACAAAGAGCAATTTGTCTCTAAGAACTTGTCAGCAACCTCTGTACTGTGTCATCTGCCAGACTGAAGGGTAAGCAGTGAATCTATGAATGAGCCCCCCACCCTTCCAGCATGTCACCTCTTCCAACTCTGAGCACAGAATAACTTTGCTCATTTGACAGAAGGGCTCTACACAAAGTCAACAAGCTCAGAGAGCACTGGCTGAAAAATCTTAATATGCAACCAGAAGTAACCTCATTACTTAGTGTAATTCTCTCAATAATAAAACCATATGGGTGTTTTTATTCATATTCACTCATTTAATTAAGGGGTGAAATTTTAGTTTTCCCATTGACAGAAGATATGTAATGACTAATGAAAATATTATGTATTTTAAGTTACATTTTTCTATGAGTTTATAACCCATGAAAGAGAAACATGCCTTTGATTAACTCCTAAATTGTGCTAAGTGCTATACTACACATTTAGAGAAGAGTTCTGGAGTTCTGGAAAGAGAGGAGTTTTAGGAAAATAAAAAAGGGCAGGTGCTGACCTAAAGTGACTTCTAATCTTATGAGGAAGACAGAATTTATTCATGAAATAATTAGACCACAATTATATTTTAAACTAAAGAACCTTAGAATTGATTTTTAATATCATTGCTTCCTATTATTTTATGAGATTGAAAATGTTATTATGAGATGGGTTTTCATCAGACTGCTGAGAGAGAGAGAGAAAGAGAGAGAGAGAGAGAGAGAGAGAACTAAAACAGGTTAGAACTAGATTATGATTTAAGTGTGTAATTTAGTATGGGTTCAAGGAGAGCTAGTCTCTTGGGGAGTACTTTCTTTCCATCCCTAGGCATATGTGTACATGTTGGTGGGGGGATTCCATTCTGCCTTCCTTTTGAATCTAGGTCTTCATTATATTGAAGTCAGATCCTTCCATCTATCAGGCTGAAACCCAAACACTATGGGGGCTACTACCAGAGAGAGCAACATCTAATGGGGATCACTGCTTTCCTATCTCTCCACTGGAACCCTGAGCGACTTGACTCAATTTTAGCCCCTTTCAGGGCTACTGCTGTACAGCTTGAGTAGTGGCCTCCCTGGCTGTGCGAGATGGACAGTTCTCCCCTGCCTTAGTTACTCAGAGGTAGCAGCTGAAGCTGGTGACCACTCTCCTTGCAGGAGGAAACAAGGAGAGGAAGGGATGGGAATATGACTCTGGTAATGGCCAAGGATTCTTGAGTTTGCAGGGTGGCCTCCCACTTCTGCCCAACTCCTCCTCTAGGTTCAGGAAAAAAACAAGCTCTAGCTGTCTGTAATCACTGCAGAATTGGTAGCAGCTTTCTCTCCTGTCAGCAAGGGAGTACATTTCCTTATCCATCACAACCTTCGGATAACCTGGTTTATGCCCTACAACAGTGTCATCCTGTCTGGCGACAAATAAATTTCAATTCTTATTTACTTGAGCTGCATTTTAAAATGAACCTCAAAGGATGGTGGATGCAGAAGCCTTTCCTTTCTCCCCACATGGGCCTCAGTGAATGCCAAGGACACCACATGGAGTTAATGGCTCTCTTTCTGGGTAGTTTTTACATTCCTGAGTTCAGGTTTGTGGTCCTTCCATGGGCTGAGGTGTCTGTTTTGATCAGAGGAAGTAAGTGGTATTTGGGAATATGACATCTGAAGGCCAGTGGGGAGAGGCAGTAGCTGGGCAGCTCTGGTTGCTGTCGACCAACCACACTTAACTCCTGAGATGTTCTGGAATATTCAAAACAAATTGTTCCCACCTGCTGTGACAGTCCTGGGTGTCATAGTGTCTCAAGGGTTGGTGAAGTTCAAATCCCCTTCCAACTTACTTCTAAAGGGTTTGTCGTCCCAAGTCAGGGATGGGGTTAAATCTGACCAGGTTCAGAGGAGATATTAGCTAATCTATGGTAGCCCCATCCCCCTTCCTTAAGCACATCTGATCAGCATGTGAAATTCTTATTCATAGATATACTGTGGAGAGGTGAGTGCTTTTTCTTTTTGCCACCCATCCCCCACCATCTCGGTTTTTTTGTGAGTTGCACTTTTGGGCATTTATGTGGCAGGTGCTTTTTAACTATTCATATCAAATGAGTACCATATATTGAGTCTAACCATTGTACAACAGCTAAAAATCCCATAATTACACCTTTCCCCACCTGCCACCTAGTCTGTAGTTCTAATCCCAGCTCTTTCACTCACTAGCTGTTTAACTGATTGAATCACCTAACCACTTTGAATCTCCATCTGCTCTCTGTAACTATAAGGACACAGTCTTTCTCTTATCAGAGTTTTGGGATGTGAAAGGAGAAGATGAACCTCAAAACAGTGTCCAATATATAGAAGGCACTCAGATATTGGTTCCTTTCCTACCTACCAGTTTACAACCACACCATAAATCCAGGGTAATTTTTAAAATTAAATTAAATTTATTAACATATAATGTATTACTAGTTTCAGAGGAAGAGGTCAGTGATTGATCAGTTGCATAGAACCCCCAGTGCTCATTCCATCACGTGCCCTCTTTAATGCCTGTCACCCAGTTACCCTATCCCCTCTACCCCCACCCCACCAGCAGCCCTCAGTTTGTTTCCTAGAGTTAGGAGACTCTTATGGTTTATCTACCTCTCTGCTTTTGTCTGATTTTATTCAACCCTCCCTTCCCCTATGATCCTCTTTTTTTCCTTAAATTTCACATATGAGTGAAATCATATGATAATTGTCCTTCTCTGATTGAAAAAGCCATGGTAATTTGAGAGAGAAGGTATAGAAAATAAGGTTATTCGCATCAGACCGAATTCCTGATTCAGGAAACATTAAAAAAAAAAAAAAAAAAACAAACCACAATCAAATCAATCTTTGTTCCAAAGACAATAGGCAATAAACTAGACAACTTTTACTTTTGGTATTTATTACTTTTACTGCCAGAATTTGATTATATTTAGTATGAATATAGTTTTTATGATATGTTATAATAATCATTATTGATCCTGTGAAGTTATAGATAATCAGATATACGATGGTATAATTATCTCCAAGTTAAAACAGAGCGTGACCTTGGTAAACTATTCAACTTGTATGTCTGAGATATCACTGTATCCTCTCTGATCTTAGTATCTTTGCTCCTTTTCTTGGTGTAATATGCAGCAAGTGAATACACAGAAGTCTATGTGAGCTTCCCAATATATTCTTTCCAACCCAGTATAGAAAAAGAGTAGACATTATCTTGATTTGTTCAATCTTTCTATTAAGGACATCAACTGAGAGTGTTTAAACCTCTCACCATCTGGTTCGTGGCAAAGACAAAACCTGAATCTAATTTTCCTTATGAAAATTTTCTGAGCAGCCTTTCTATTTTTTTTTTTTAAATAAAGTACTGAAGGAATCAGTAGTTTTGCTCAACAGACTTGGAAAAACATCCTCAAACATATGTACCCTTATACTATTCTGACATGTGAACCCCAGTGGAGGAAGGTATCAATCAACATCTATAGCAATAGTTTTGATCCAAGAGAGGAGCCCACCAGGTTTTACAACAGCCCACTCCCTGCTTTGGGCTTTGCCGTGATGCGATTTGACCATAAGGTGGCAGGAGCCTCCAAATAGTAAATCTAAGGAGGAAAGGAAGCATCGACAATGTTTGTGCAAATATTGTATGTACATATGTGCAAACATCGCAAGCCCCTTGTTCTTTTGCCTCTTATTTCAAGGGCACTCTAACTAGCCACTTGTGGGATGAATTCTTGGAAGACAAATGCTCCAGTAAAGCACAAGTCTGTGGGACCCTCCCCTTTCCCCTTTCTGCCTAATGTTCTGCTTCTGTCACAGAGGGATAAGTAGGAGGGAAATATATGTCAGAGCATCCCGAAATGGGCTGGAACATTTAGCTCTTCTATGATGATCGCTCGACCAGCTAACTTATGAGCCAATGGGAACAGGGACATATTAATATCATCGTTTCCTTTTTTGGCCGTTTCTCTCGGGGTGTAATATGCAGTAAAGTAATATATAGCAGCCTACATGGGGCTATTGTAGAGACCTATTTTAAATTGCTTAATTGGGCTTGTCATCTTAGAGCTAGGAGGTGTGGGAAGTTTACAGAGGGGAGGAAAGGCACTTAATTGGTGCTGCGTTCTATATATCTTTATGTAACAGCAGGCTCTTGAAAAGGGGGGAGATCTTATAAAAAGGATGTGAGCAAGACCAATCAAATGAGGATACAGGCAAATCCTCCAAGGGCACAGAGGTTGTGCTGGAATTATAGCTAGCGCGGCAGTGACGTTGCGAATAAGAACCTGTTTCTAGAAGGCTCTGTGTCTTACAAACTTGAAGAGTCATATTCTTTAAACGAGTGAAGTTTTTGCTATAAAAAGGTTCAGCAAACCCTCACCAACAGCCACATAGAAGAAAAATCTTCCCAAAGTGTGAAAAAAAAAATCAATAAAGCATCCCATATGCATTCAGGGCTTAGGCTTGAAAATTCAGTCAAGGCACCATGATCTGTGTATCTGAAAGTAGCTCTGACCTCAGCTTTAGAAATGACTTGTTCCCCATTAGCACTCTGCCTGTAATTAATGGTTCAATGTCTGGAGCCTTGTTCAAGGAAAGCGGGGTTTGTGCCATCCCTCACCCATGTGTTAATCTGCGGATGAGAGGAGCTCCTGGCATAACCAGAGCGAAGCGGCTGGCTCACGGTGGCCCTGCTAGTTGCTGGCTGTAAGAGGTGTCCCCTCTCAGCACTGGGCTCAGCCGGGGTGCTGGACCCAGCCTGGGGGGGCAGGGTGCTACTTTCTGGGCTCACTGCGGTGCAGACTGCAGCAAGCCACGGGCACGCCCTGTTAAAGGCACAGCGCTGTATTCCCTCCATCCAAGCTCCAGCTTTGGCCACACCTAGAAGAGTCTGGCACCATCAGACAGAGAGCAGGTTTCCAGCGGGGACTCCAGGAGGGACTCAGTCTCCAGGGCCACAATCTGTGTCAGGTTGAAAGGTATCATTTTAAGGTTACCTTTCTTCTTAGGTGCTTTAGATCTGGCTTGACCGATCTAATAAAAACTCGGTTTCATTTAGAGGGGGGAAATGCTTACCATGTGTTCATTCATTCCTGTGATATTTTTGAGCATTTATTATATGCCAAGTATTCTGGTGGACTGGACATTAGCAATGCAAGCATAGCGTTTACCTTCATTTTTCCTCTGTGAACAAAGATAAATACTTAAATGTTCCTTCCAACGTGATAAGCATTCATCTGAGTTCTAGCCTCCCAGACTTAATGAGGAGGCCTTCAAGGTTGAGAAGGAGAAAAGCAAAAGTTGAATTTAGGAAAAAAAGAGAGAGAGAGAGAGAAAAGGCCAAAACGCCTCCCTGGCATGGCTAAGTTAGCTCCTAATTTCCCCAGGGGAAGATAGGGTGACATCACCGCAGGGGACTCTCATCACTAAAGGGCTGGGAGAGAAATGTTGATTTTATTATTTGCTGCAGTTGTCTGGAATGAGTGTATGGCTCTGCTTTTATTTACTGACAAGCAAGAAGCCCCTGTATGCCTCAGTTGCCTTATCTGTGAAATGAGGCTGCTACTCGGGCTCATGCTTATCACACTGTTTAGAGAGCAAAATGAGATCATATGCACAGAGTGCTTTGCATGGTCCCTGGCTGGCTGGTGGGGAGCTCCCAGTATATATGAGCTGATGAAGAGAGATGAGAGGAGGGGCTTACTAAAGTGAGAGGTGGGACCCCTGGGTGGCTCAGTGGTTGAACATCTGCCTTTGGCTCTGGGCATGGTCCCAGAGTCCTGGGATCGAGTCCCACATCAGGCTTACCAAAGGGAGCCTGCATGTCCTTCTGCCTATGTCTCTGTCTCTCTCTGTGTGTCTCTTGTGAACAAGTAATAAAATCTTAAAAAAAAAATTAAGTGAGAGGTGAGGGATGAGCACTGGGTGTTTTTCTGTATGTTGGTAAATTAAACACCAATAAAAAAAAAAAAAACTTTACTTGCAAAAACAAAAAAAAAAACAAAAAAAAAAAATAAAAGGAGAGGTGAGGGAGGCTGTGGCATCCTTCACCCGTGGCATCATGCTGCTGGATCAGGTCTGGCTCCACATCCAACCCCAGTGTGCTCCAGTAAGAGGCTGTGAGGTGGGGCAGGAGTCCTGGGCTTGCAAAACCCCACCCTGCTGTGGAACCTGAGCCAGTCCCCAACTTCTCTACACCCTAGCTCCCTCACATTCAAAAAACAGGGATAATAACATTCCTTGTAGGTTAACTCTAAGGAGAGAAAGAAACATGGGTGGAGGTTCTAGCTCTGTACCAGACACCCCAAAAGAATTCAATACACACCAGTCTTCTTCCTTCCTTACCCCAGTCTGGGCCATAAAGAGGCTGGAAGCAGTCACTCGGCATAGAATCTTCTTCCCAGAAGTGGCGTGGGGTTGCTGCAGCAGCCAAGGGAGTTACAGAGGCACTTTCAGTCCCGGGTTGAGGTGGGGGTCTGGATGGGCTGCAGCAATTTCAAACACTCTATGTAGGAGAGCAGTATGGGGGAGTGGGGGAAGGAGGCAGCGTGGGAACCCAGAAAAGCACTTGTGGGGACGGAGAAAGGCTGTAGTCACTATAGTTTCCTGCAGGAGGAGCATCAGCAGAGAACAGAGGCAGCACTGGCTCTCCAAGGGTGAAACCCAGCCTGTGACTGGGGCTGGGGGGTGGTGAAGACCCCCCCGCTGTTAGCATCAAAAGGCCTTCTTTGGGAGGATAAGCCAAAGCTATCCCACATTCAGCAGGTGGAGTGACTGGGGCACAACAAAGGGCACAAGGGCACCTGGGGACACAGATAACCTCTGCACTGTGGTAAAAATCCCTTGGGATTCCAGTTACTAGCTCCACGACCTTGGACAGTCCCTTCATTGCTCAGAGTACGCAGAGAATGAGGGTCATGCCAGTTCAGTTTGCAGGTTTTTGAGGATGAAGTGAAATAATTTATGCTCAAGTTTCTGTGACCGAAGCTTTAGTGCATGGCACATAGTAGGCACTCAGCGAATGCGAGCGTTAGTAGAGGCGGTGGTTACCTGTACCATCCCACACTTAGCGCTAGCATACCTCTATTTAATATAATTATCTGCCTCTCTCAGCCTGTGGACACTCAGAAGACAGGGAGTATATGTTGCAGAGGCACAAAAATGTTCTTAAGTGTTGAATAAAAGAAGAAATTTGATTCACAAAAAGAATTGTAAATTACAGACAGCACATACATTTTAGAAATGTGTACTGAGAGCCAACTTCCCACCAGACCTATGCCAGAAAGTGGCATGGCTCTTGCTTTCAGGTAGCTCATCACCTTGTTGGGGGTGTGATTTCCACCTATGAGTTAAATTTCCACATGTGAGACAAAGAAAGGGCTATACATGCCATGTTAATTTATTTTTATTAATGAATTAAATGCACATAAATATATAAAATATATGCTATTGAAAATATGAGTATGTTATATGTGTACGTGAGGCTCCTGGGGGGTAAGTGTGTAAAGAGACAAAGCTTGGGTAGAACTAGTTGTGAAGGCTCTGAGGGATAGTCGGAGAGGAGAGGTGAGGATTGGAATCCAGCCATGGGGATGAAGGGGGGATAGGGGAAGGATGGATCGGGGAGGAGTGGAAAAGACTGGTTGAGTGGGCAGCAAGACTCTGTGTTGTCTCTAGGTCACAGAGGATCTACTGGCAGAAAGAGGATTTTGATTCTTTACTGATATATGTCCTTAAGCCAAGAGGGTGACATAATAAAAATGATGCTTTTAGACAATTAGTCTGGCACTACAGCACAGGAACGATTTAAGGAGGGAAAGAACCCCAATTAGTTAAGAAATTATTGCGGCTGTCTAGACATGAGATACGTGAGTCCTAAAATACTACTGTGCTATGTTCAATGTCAATCCACTTTCTGAGCACCTACTGTGTCCCAGAATGACATCAGTTACTTTTACAGAATAATCTCTTTAAATTTAACCACCTACAAGGGTGAATCTTTATCCCTTTTTTATAGGTGAAGAAATTCAGGTTCAGAGAGGTAGTGTTACTTGTGAAAGTTCTCACAGCTTACGAATGGCAGATGGGAGATGGTACTTTGGATTTCTAACTTCTGACTCAGCATTTCCTGTTATACAGGCGTTGACTTCTCTATTAGAAGATTCTGTCGTGAGGCCGAGACTCATTAAAAAAAGTATACAATCATTTTGAGGATCAAGAGAGGGTATCAGGAACTCAATGTCCATTTTAAGCTAAGAGAGGCAAATATGTCCACTGTAGAGTCAAGGAAAGAAAGTAGGTTGAAAAGATATTTTTAATTAAATGCAAATGACTTGGGAGATGGATGGGAAAAGGGCCTTTCGCTTTGGAACATCCATGAAAAGATGACCCAAAAAGAAATATTTGAGGGATCCCTGGGTGGCTCAGGGGTTTAGCACCTGCCTTTGGCCCAGGGCACGATCCTGGAGTCCTGGGATCAAGTCCTACGTCGGGCTCCCTGCATGGAGCCTGCTTCTTCCTCCTCCTGTGTCTCTGCCTCTCTCTCTCTCTCTCTCTCTCTCTCTCTCTCTCTATGTCTATCATAAATAAATAAATGTTTAAAAAAAAAAGAAACATTTGAAAAAGAATTGGAGGCTTTGTTGGGGTAACCCATGGAAAATGGGTATTCAAAGACAAACAAGGACAGAGAAGAGATCAATCTAAAATGTGTTTGGATAATAGCATCATAAGGAAAGTAGTTTAAACATTTTAAAGAAATTTAAAAGTGCACTGATATGCCACTCTAGAAAGATGTTTCTAATAAAAAAAAAGTCCATGAGAGGAAATGAGATGCTGTAAGAAGCTGTGCGGAAGAAAAGTGATATAAAACTGTAGGATATTATGACTGTATCTTGACCAGTTTTTTTCATCAGGAAAAAAAATGTGAACACAAATAATTATTTGCCACTTAAAGCTTCCAAATGTGGACCACAATAGGGTTTGAATTTACTCCTATGATATGAAATACAAATGACTTTCAAGTCTTATTTCTTGTGAATTTAAATGTGCTACCACTAGTTCCTATTTCAGGCTCAAAGCACTAGTACTAGAAAGATTGATACTGGCAGAGCAATTGAAATGTCCTCTCCCTTCAGAGATATAGGATTTTGTGTCAAACGAAGGTGATGAATATGGTCAGTTGAATCTGAAAGCCGAGGTACTGAGCTTCCGTGCTCCCTGATGTCAGTAAAGACCGGAATTGCCAGAGATGTTTGGACTCACACATAAAGAACCTCTTTACCCCTGAAGTTTAATTGATTGAACCAATAAGTATTTGTTGAATCTCTCATAAGTATGTTAAGTTGATATGGAATGCATGAGGTTTGCACCAATCTTCCAAGACTGGCAATTAGTGAGAAAGCCCTGAAGAATGAGTAAATCTCAGGTGACAGGGACAGAGGCTCTGAGGTCTAGGCGACACCTGCACTCTACCTAGAGTTCCCTTTCATTTGTTATCTTGACTATCATTATGAAGTTGGAAGTTACCAAGGGCTTCTATCTACTACTAACTAACATGATCATTATGTTTAAAAAAGCCCACAAGGTACCCAACACTGTACCCCATACCATATGCCTCTCCCCACCCCTACCCAGGTCAATGTTCTGGTGTTCTCAGCTCTCTAATGGTGCATTTTCCTCTTTCCCAAAAGGCGCTGGTTCCACTGGCCCCACATGGGAGGGAAGACTCAAGGCCAAGCTCTGTAGCTTCTGTTTCTTCTGCATCTCAGATTTGCTGCAATTCCTGATATATAACCTTATATAACTAAGCCATATGGCTTTCCTGGGTTTCCATGGAACTTCTCTATCATGTAAATTGTGAGATAACATGAGTGACTTGAAATCAAAGAGACTAAGGAGAATAGACAGAAAGCAGAGGGAGTCTTTATCCTGTTCTGTCTATTCTTTCTGAGGCACAGTGTGAGGCATGCTCTGTTCATCTTCCTATCCAAGTGGCAGGGGATAATGGGAGATGGGTTGACCAGAAAGACCCCCTCATTCAGCAGATTGCACTCAGCAGATATTTATCAGACACAGATTTTCTCTGTGTTAACCATGTAATGTCTGGATTGATTTGGTCCTTACAATATTCCTAGGTGAAACCCCAAAGGGACAGGAGCCATCTCCATCTTTCTACATTCCAAATGCCTGCCACTCAGAAAGACCTGAATAAATATGTGTTGAATGAAAAGTGAATAACACGTGCCAGAAGTTGGGTTTTTTTCCCTTAGTATTTACAGACAACAAAACTGGGTTTCAGGGAGGCTTAAGGACCATACTCAGTGGTGTAAGTAATTTGCTATTAAGTAACTTGCTAGTAGTGGCAGACCTGGGATTTGGTACAGCCATCTGGCTCTCCCACTAACACACTTCCAAGTGCCATGATGCATTTCCATGTTAGCTTACCAGTGAAACTTCTGAGATACATTTTCCCATTGATTGAGATTCTAAGAATTAGACTAACCCTTCAGAGTGTCATAGCAGTATTAATTCAGGGAAAGTTGCAGGAACAATGAGGCAATCATAACACAGAGCCCAGAAACTTAGATGAATTTAATAAAAATAATCACCACCATTACTAATGGCTTCCGACACTTTGAGGGCTCTTTGACATGGACATTTTTTTAAAGATTTATTTATTCATGACACACACACACACACACACACACACACACACAGGTAGAGACACAAGCTGAGGGAGAAGCAGGCTCCATATAGGGAGCCTGATATGGGACCTGATCCCGAGACTCCAGGATCACACCCTGGGCCGAAGGCAGGTGCCAAACTGCCGAGCCACCCAGGGATCCCCTGAGATGGACATTCTTATTTAATCCTAACAACCACCCTATGAGATAAAATCCCATTTTATAGTGGAAGAAACTGAGGCACCTTGGGTTAAGAAACTTGCCCAAGGTCTCTAAGTAGTCACTGCTATTTCATAGGATGAGATTAGAACAGTCTCTCTGGCTTCAAGGATTGGGCAATTTCTAACGCAGCAAAATATCATCAAAACCAAAATCACATGTCTGACCTTTGGTTTTGACTGAGGGACATCATTCAACTCAATTCAACAAATAATTGCTGAGACCCAACGATGGTGGATTGGGCAATAGAAAATATGAAGATGAACCTGCCTGCAGGGAGGTTACAATACTGTGTCTTACAGGGCCTGGCATATAATTGGGGTCAATAAATCTTTGTTGGATCAAAGAACAAATGATGAATGAATGGTATAGCAGACTATAGTAGAGGAAATTCTATGAAAAAATTGAAAATCAGAGTTTGTGAGAGGAAATGCATTACAGCTCTAAGCCAATGTTATCTAGAAGGGATATTAGAGATCATACAGTGTCAAGGTCACACAGTCCACTAACAGCAGAGTATGATGCCTAATTCAATACTCTATGATTATATTTTTCCCTCTACCACCTTTTAAAAGGCTGGAATCCTATTTCTGTCTTCTTTTTGCATATAATCATGAAAGAGCTATTGTTATGTCCTTCTTCAGAGAGAACCTCTTTGTCTTCTCAGACCATAGGGAAATGCATGCATTAGCTGACAGAAATTGACTACCTATCAGTCATAAAGAGAAGGTTCTTTTGGAAGAAATGAGTCATTTCTGAGGATTGAAATTTTCATACATAAAGCTCATTGATTTGCTATTAGGATTCTCCTGATACCTCCGTACGCACATGTGCATACACACACATACACACACACACACACACACACACACACACACCACCTAATAGTGCATCTGTACTGAGCTCAGTTGTATGGAAAATCAGGGGTATTGGAGATACAGGATTACATTGCAACAGCATCAATGAATGTTCAAGCAAACAGCTGACTCATTCAAGGAATCATTAGAGCTCATTGTGTCCTCCTTTCCTTCTCTGATCACCCCTTTTGCTTTATTACCCTCTCATAGGTAGACTCTCTCCACCTCCATCACTTCCCATCCACTCTAATTAAGATTCCTTTATTGGAGGGGATAGGAGTCGCATTTCAGTGACCTTACAATCTCCAGTACTTTTTTATTTCCACAACCTGACAGCACTGAGACAGGATAATAATATTACTTTTACTAAGTGTCCGCACTAAATCTTTTTCTTCAAAGAAACTACTGGTGCTTTTAGTGACTTCCCTCCTGTTTATCATATGATCTCTAAAATTGCTTCCTGTGATGAAAAGCCTCAGGAGCAAGTACAGTCAAACCATTTATTAAATCGGTTGGACATTTCAGATGACATAGCTGTAATAAGCCATGTGGAAGACCCAAAGCTGGCAGGCGCGAAGTTATGAAAGAATCACATTTTTATTCTAATTCTCCAGCAGTCAGCACTTTTCAAAAAGAGTAGTTTCTGGAATATGCATACATGTCTTTTAGCATATATTTATTGATATTTATTGATTGTACCTTTGTCTTTGTGGACCATGTAGTCTAATTAAGAGAAGACCCATAAACAAATAATTTCAATATCATGAGACAGCTTCCTGGATACCAGCATCCACAACATGTTTATCCAGTCGGCCAGTAGAGGATTTTCACAGCTGTGATTTCTCCATGGAAAATTGTCCTCTTCCAGCCAATGTTCAGGTTAGAGAATACAGGAAGCAGGACCCTCACTTCCACCCTCAGGAGGGAGCTGGTGTTGACCATTCATTACAGCAGGGGACAGAAGAAATGGGCCCTGGCTCTGAGGGGAACTTTCCTCATTCATAACTCAGAACAAAAGCCTTTGTTCTACATTCATAAGAATAAAATGAGAGACCACAATAGCATTCAGGAAAAAGGCAGCAACAAAAATTGCCTCTATCCGGTAAGATCCTCTATACTTGGTTTTTCCTCCTACCTTCATACAGGATCAGTTCACACCATCCCATGCAGGTGAACTTAAATTTACCTGGCATAATTTAGGTTTTTTTAAACCACCTGGGCAAGATGACTAACTCCTTTCACAGAGATGGGAGGCAGCACTGCATGGGAAGCTGTGCAGGTTCTGGAGGCAGACCCCAGCTTCTAGCTCTGTTCCCTTTGGCAAACTTTATAATCTCTCTGGGCTGGTTTTTATCTCTGTAAAATAAAGGATCTAGAGTGGGTTATCCGAAACTCTCTTCTAAAAAATTGTCAAATGAAGGTGTAAAACTGCAAAACATTTTCAAATAAGGTATAAAACTGTAAGAAAAAAAACTTTCTTCTAACCCTTGCCATCTATTGATCCTAAGGATGTAATGGACCCAGAAGGGAGAGAAATTATAAGTCACAGGATTCCACTGGGAAGAAATCCTAGTCATGATGAAAAAAGAACTCAGTTGGAAGTCAAAAAAAACGTGAGTTCTCAAAGGAGTTGAACTTTTTAAAAACTTTTTAAAAAATGAATGTTGAGAAAGAACAACAGCAAAAGGAGTTGAAAGCTTATGTTCACGCAAAAACCTGCACGTGAATGTTTATAGCAGCAATATTCATAACTGCCAAAACAGAAGCAACCAAGATGTCCTCAGTAGGTGAATGGATAAATAATCTGGTACATCCAGACAACGGAATATTATTCAGGGCTAAAAAGAAATGAGGGATCAAGCCATGAAAGGTATAGAGGAAGCTGAATGCATATTACTAAGTAAAAGAACCCCATCTGAAAAGGTTATGTACTAGATGATTCCAATTATGTGACGTTCTGGGAAAAGCAAGACTATGGAAATAGTAAAAAGATTAATGGTTGCCAGGGGTGAGGGGAAAGGAGTAGCTAATAGGCAGAACACAGAGGATTTTTAGCCCAGTGCAAATATTCTGGACCACACTACAATGGCAGATACATGTCATTATACATCCATAGAAAGCCATAGAATGTATACACGAAGAGTGAACCCTGATGTAAACTATGGACTTTGGGTGATTATGATGTGTCAATGTGGGTTTATACCACTTTGATGAGGGATGCATTGTGGGGACAGGTGGTAAATGAAAAGTCTCTGTATTGTCTCAATTGTGCTGTGAACCTACAACTTCTCTAAAAAAAAAAAAAAGGTCTGTTAAAAAAATACAGGTTCTAGTCCTTGGTTATGCCATTAGTCTTTGATTCACTGGTTCCTCGAAAGCCCAGCCAACTGGGACTCTAAACTGCTGGCCCCTCACCACTGCCCCAGCCCTATGCCCTACTCTACTTCCATCTCTTAGGCCTATCAAGACTCTCCACTCCAGAAAGACCTCTATTGCCAAGACACGCCCCCGTAACTCAAGGCTTTAGGCATTGCCCAGTTACCGTATTATCTGAAAACTGCTAGGGATTTCTGCAGTTGTCTCCTGTGTATATACTTTTCATGGGTCTGGGCATTCAGCAAACTTTCATCTGCCATCCAGAAGTGGGCTGTCAAGACACAGGCAACAGGATGGTTGTGAGCTTATTGCTGCAAGACACTGGGCATCATGGAAGTCTGATATCTTCTTCATGGACTGTCTTCAGGGTCATTGATGAAGCGATGAGACTCAGACTCCCACAATGCACTTCTGCTTGCAGACAAAGTTTCCAGGCAGAGAACTCTTCAAGCAAGCTGGGGCTGGGGCATGCTGCACTTCAGAATGATGGAGTTAATTGATTTGTTCAAGTCTGTTAGTCTCATTCTGCTTGGAGATACTGATGGCCTAAGAATGACACCCCATCACTTCAAGTATTGGATTACCCTTACTTAAGATGGTCAGAAATACGAAATAAAACTATTAGCTCCACAGTTAAGGAACTCATCTCTGGATCAGGGGCTTTGGGCACAGATGGTGACCTGGGTTTAAAATTAAGCTGGCCAGAGCAAGGCAGGCATTGGCTCTTCCCATTAGGGGCTGCAATTTCCCATGTTCAGAACAAAAAGGCTTGTGACTGGTTAGGTAAGAAGACAACTTGATAGGCTTTTACAGAAGCCTCCCTAACTTCATGGCCTCAAATGCTTTCAGGCCACAGTATGTCTTCTCTAGAGAGCCCTACAAATCCATCAGGCTGTCTCCTTCCTTTTCTCCTTTACAAAGAAATAATCTAATAGCCAATCTTCCTTTAGGCCCACAGTTAATCAAATATGGGGAGGTGACCAGTAGACCCAGATTAACATAATTAATCTTTAAATCATAAATATTCAAAGGTTCAAAGAAACATCTGGGTATCTTCTTTAAAAATGTTAGTGAGATGATCAAATTAATACCAGTATAATAAATTAGATCTACATCTGCTTATTTTAAGAAAGGGCCCTAGTCCTTAAAAACCATACTCGTACAAGACAGTAAATCCCATTAGACATAAGAAAAAAACCAACATCCTTTGGTGGAATTAAGTGTCAAGAATGGCATATTTGTTGGAGATGAGAGTCCCCTGCTCGGGTTTCCAGATTCAGCTGAGTGCAGAGGAAAACCGGCTGCATTTGTAAGCGGTAAACATTTTAAAGAGCTTTTCTGCAGCATCACTGGAGCAGATGAATAAACCAGAGGCAGCCATATCTGAATGTTCAATGTTCCCAAGAAATTCAGGAGACTGCATTTTTTAGACTGATTCACTGATACTAGTAGTGTTACCCATTTTCACTTGACTTCATGCTGTTTAGATCCAGGCTTATTAACATCAGAGGCTCTTTTATCAGTTCTGTTCTCTAAGTACTGAAAATAAAAGGGAGTTTATTGATCATGGAGCTTAAGCTTCTAGGAATCCAAAGCAAAAGACCTAGAATACACTCCCATGTCTTGTGAACTTATATCCTTTCATCCATCCTCATACCCACAGAGTTTGATTCAAAGGGCAAACAGGAATATGTCCATGAACATTCACTCTTGTTTTCATTACTTATTATCTGCCAAGAACAAGACAGTGGGTGATACGTGCTATTAGCTAATAGCTCCATGATCCATCACCTTCTTTAAGCCAAAGTCAATTCCTCTTAACAAATTGGAATTTCAAAGTGGCCCCTGCTGGGTATGGGACCCAGTCTGCAGATGATCTGATACTGAATGCTAATGGCCTGCAGCAAACACTGCAGCAGGGCGTTGTCAGGGAGAAGGAGGGGAGAGCTTGCTCTGAGGCAGTGGCTTTTGTTCAGAATCCAATTCAGAGGAGCCCTGCCCTAGAAGTTAACTCACCTCTACACTAGAGTAGTTCAAATGGCACTTTCCCCAGATTGCTATTTACAAAGGATTCTTAAATCTGAGAGAAATGGTTTAAGAAAGCAGAGTCCCAGTCGTCTTTTTCTACCTGGTTACCTGTGTGTTTTAAGTTTGTCATGTATGGATATTGAGTTATAACTCCCATTTTACCTGGACAGTGGGACATTTAAATGGACCAACCTGGAGTCTGGGGGTGGCAAACCCAGAGGGCCGGCAGAAATCTTAGAGAGAGTCCACCTTCTGGAAACGTAGGGAGGAGGGAGGTGAGGCCAACAGGGTTAAATGGTTGACTTCAAGTAACACAGCAGACTGCCCCCAACCTTCTAGCCTCCCAGCCCCTAGGGTAGGGTTCCATTTTCCTCAGCAAGAAGGAAAGCAGGTGTCGCTTGATCTGTCTTGGCTTTAAGACTTAAGCCAGCAGGTAGGATATGATACATGTGCAGACACACACGGAAATAAAAGGATTTACACCAAAGAGGTACTCCCTCTAGGTGGAGGTGACGTTTAACCTTTCATTATGCTATTCTGTCTCCAAGTTTTTGATAATGCAGGTATTTTAAGAAATGGAAAGAAAAGAACAAATCGCCTTACTGTTCAGATTCCAGACTATTATTAAGCCATTAAAAAAGGATAATATTACCATTTGTGACAACATGGATGGATCTTGAAGGCATTATGCTAAAATCAGACAGAGAAAGACAAACGCCTTATGATCTCACTTATATATGGTATCTTAACAAAAAAACGGAGACAAAACCCAAGATCATAGATATTGGTGGTTGTCAGGGGCTGAGAGTGGAGGGCAAGCAAAATGAACGATGGGAATAAAAAAAGTATAGACTTTCAGTTATAAAATAAATAAATAAAGGGAATATAATGCACAGTATGTATAGTTAAAAATACTGTATTGAATACTGGAAAGGTGCTAAGAGAATACACCGTGAAAATTCTTATCACAGGGAAGAAAACTCTTTTTTTTTAAGATTTCATTTATTTATTTATGAGAGACCCCAGAAAGAGAGGCAGAGACACAGGCAGAGGGAGGAGAAGCAGGATCCATGCAAGGAGCCTGATATGGGATTTGATCCCTGGTTTCCGGGATCACTCCCTGAGCCAAAGGCAGACACTCAACCACTGAGCCACCCAGGCATCCCGGAAGAAAACTTTTGTAACTATCTGTGGTGACAAATGTTAACTAGAGTTATTGTGCTGACCATCTTATAATATGTGCAAATATCAAATAATTACATTGTACACCTGAAACTAAAGCGATGTTGGATATCAATTATACCTTTCTTCGAAAAAGCCATCCCAGGCAAGCTTTCCACTGGGGTGTCCTCTGTGGCCTCTCAGCTGGGTCAGCTCTAGAGGCTCAGAGAAGAGGGGGGCCATATCTCAAGCTCTTTTGTATCCTCACGGGAGTGTCTCTAGTATAAGAAGCCAATAAAGGAGGGCTGCTGAATGAGTCAGTGGAAGAACTCTCGAATAAATGTCATCACACAAATAAGTGAATATCCTCACTTGCCTTTCTATGGCAGCTCTCGAGGTTCTTGCTCGTTCCCAGAGCACCAACTAAAAGGTAGCTTCATGCTCATATGCACCTCTAGAGGGAATAAGACCAGACTGCTTGAAGGAGATGCTCTAAATAGCATAAGAAAACTCTCTTTGGAAGCTATTATCACTCATTCTCTCCTTCCTGGAAGAGATATATGTCCTTGGATTCTTATTTGGCTAAGGTGGACCTTTGCCTTGCCTCCTCACCTTTACTTGGGAATATTCCTTGGGGCACCCTAGTCATCCCTAAGGAGTTCCTAACTAAATCCAGCTTTGGGACCTCAGAAAACATTTTTTTTTTTTTTATTATAGCCCAGAATGAGGTTCTTATATGCAAATAAACCAGACTCAGTCATCCATGACTTCATTTCTCCTGAGACCTGCTGGATATCTTGAGTCCCATTGTGTTCTTTTACTCTCTTTTGGTGGATGACATGCAGGTAGAAGGCTAAATCCTAGAGATGTGAGGATTTGCATATGAGGTGAAGCCACCCATGGGATGCCGGAGGCTCCATTTGGGAAAGAGCCATACATGGGCATCATTTTGTTTCTTGCAGCCATGGAAGAGTTAAGCTGCCATCTAATTAAGATACCTATTCCTGGATTGTGGTCTGCTCTTTTTAAAAGGAAATACTAAAGTGGGTAGGCCAATTTGTGGTTTTAAATTAAGTACTATAGTGAAGAATACCTTATCTTTCTGTCTCACCCTGACTATGCTGACGCTTTTTATTCTATGCACAGCTTTACAAAGAAAATTGCTGACTCATTCTATCCTCCTTCTGTCTCCAGGATGAGAGAGTATAAATAATTTACATTAAGATACCAAGACAAGCAGTGGTTTTGAGTTTGTTGTGTTCCTGGCCTGAATTGCTTTTGTGACACTGATTTAAACTAAAAAAGGCCTCTGATGGCTGCTGTGAGCTTATAGTTTGGTCAAGACTAGTCCATTTGCTGCAAAGTCCTCGCCTTGAAGGTTAAATAAATATTTCATAGTGCCTCTAGTCGGATGTGTGGAGCACAGACATTTTCAAGGACCAAGACTGGAATTGAAATGTAGATTCTAGACAGGAATAAAGAGCCCAGGTCAGCGTAAGAGAACGTACATATGGTTAAACTGCTGGCTTCTCTGTTATCCAAGAAAGGTACAGGTTTGAGATATTGAAGATTCAAGCAGATTTTAGTCACTGACCAGAGGAATTCTTCATGCAGTTAACCTGTGACTCTGAGGTCATCTGAGACTCAGGAAAGTTCTTATAGATCTATAGATCTCTGCAGGATGGATGGCCAACTGCCAGATCGGACCCCAGGCTGCCAAATCCAGATGGAGAACCAAGGGAAAATAAAAGAAGACTTGAGGAAGAGAAAAGTGGGAAAAGAATGGAGACCTGTCTTCGTCTGTCTCCCTTTCTATTCCTGTCAGTCTGTTTGTGCCTCTCTCGGTCCTTTATCCTTGTCTCTGCCCCACCCTCATTTACTCCTGATGCATTCCCAATTCCACTTCTAGACTTTTTCTTGTTCATTTGTGGTTCTCTATCATGAGACTGTCTTGCATTTGTAACCCAGGTTTCTGCCTCAAATAAACTTAATGTGTAGGAAAGACAAAGGACAAATTGTACAGTGCCTCGTTTTCATGAATCTTCTACTATGAGACATAATTACTTAGTAGGAACATGGAAGATGGGGAAGCATCAGTGCTACCACATTCCCCTATAACACCCAGGTCAAAAGTTGCTAATCAAAAGGTACCCTTTCCTGACACACCACAGTCTCTCTTAACCCTGCGCAGTTTAGCGGCCACAACCAACTCATCAGAGTTGGCGTGTGAGATGAAGCCAATTTGTTAAGCTTAATTTAATAATTTTGCTGAAACTGCATGGGTTGACTTCAAGTGTCGGCTTTCAAGCCACTCAGGGGCATCACCTGGTGCTTTAATCAAGGTAGCAGCAGCATATAAAACAATCAATTGCACTAGATAAGCATGGACTTCTATTGTGATTTGCTAATTGTTCTGACTGCTTCTCCTTCTATTTAACTTGCTTCAAAGAGATGGTTATACTCATTTCTCGGACTTCTCAAATTATTTTGTAAACAGCTAAGGCAGTACTGGTTCCATTTTTATAGTTTGGGTTACTGGCTTCACTTGTCTTCCTCCTCTCTGGAGGAATCCCTCATATTCAGATTCTTGGTTACTAGCAATTTAATTTATTATTTATTTAGAAAGTGCGGTCAAGGGGTGCTGGGGGTGCAGGAAGAGAGAATTTTTTTTTTTTTAATTCATGAAAGACAGAGACAGACAGAGAGAGAGGGGCAGAGACACAGGCAGAGGGAGAAGCCCGACGCGGGACTCGATCCCGGGACTCCAGGATCACGCCCTGGGCCAAAGGCAGGCGTTGAACCGCTGAGCCACCCAGGGATCCTTGGGAGAGAGAATTTTAAACACGCTACCCGCTGAGTGGGGAGCCCAGTGCAGAGCTCCATCTCACAATCCTGAGATCATGACCTGAGTGGAAATTAGGAGCGGAAAACTTAACTGATTGAGCTACCCAGGCTACCCAGGTCACTAGCAATTTAGATTAATATCACATCTACCAGTCCCAGATGGAAATGTCTCCTGGCAGAGGCAATGGCTAGTTGTATGCTCCGCTCCACCCAAAGTTCCAAATGAGGGGGGCCTCTCAGCTTCCATTCTCAACTTAAATGTCAACACTTCTGTGAAAGGACATGCATTTCTCTCTCCCTGTCTCATTCTTGGCATTGGCCTCTGGGTTCTGTTTCTGTTACTCTATTAAAGCAGCTCTTCTGGGGGACGCCAGTAGTGCTTTATAAGTCAAATGATCTATTCTTAGCCCTTCATCATCTTGGACTCTCTGCTGAATTTGATCATATTGATTCCTTCTCCTTTCCTGCATCCCACTCACACCTCTAGCCACTCCCTCTCTGTGAAACTCTATCCTTCTTAGGCTGTCCTCATAATTCACTCTTCTGATTCTCCCACTACTATTCAGACTGTCCCTCAGTCTCCCGAAATGATTCTTTACTCTTCTTTCTTTGCCTGAGGGAACTCATTCCTTTCTCCTGACTTTATTTGACATCGCTACTCCATTGATTCTAAAATACATAAGTTGTGTCTCAAATGTGTAACCATGTTCTATTCTGTTAAAAAGTATTCAATACCTACCTGCATAAGGTCCTGTTTGAAATGTGTGTATCTCCAGGTCAATTTTCTTACCCATGGTCTAACTCCAAGAACCTATGAATTACTCCATTTGGAATATGCAGTTGTACCCCAATCACATCAGACTGCACTCATTGTCTTTTCCCCCCAAATAGACCCAATCTCTCTGTCCTCACTCTGTCAGTGGTATCACCATTTTCAAGTTACTCAGATTTCATGATTTAGAACTGCCTCAGTTGCCTGGATGCCTCGGTGATTGAGCATCTGCTTTTGGCTCAGGTGGTGACTTGGGGTACTGGGATCGAGTCCTACATCAGGCTCCCCACAGGGAGTCTACTTTTCCCTCTGCTTATGTCTCTGCCTCTCTCTCTCTCATGAATAAATAAATAAAAATCTTAAAAAAAACAACCCTGCCTATGATGTAATCCTATTTTTCCTTCAAAATATCACATCTCTCCTCCATTCCTGCCCGAATCCCTCAGGCTTCCTTACCACTTGCCCAGATTGCTTCCTGTGCTGGACTTGTTATATCTGGACATGTATATGTGTTTCATCATGTCACTTCCCTGGAAGGGAATTTTCAGGATATCTCTCTATATATTATTATTTCTTTGCTTCATGTCAAAGCTTCTCAGTCTGATATTAGGGTCATCTGCCAACTTTTCTTTGATTTCTTGTAAAAGATCTAATTTATTTATTCATTAGAGACACAGTGTGATAGAGAGAGAGGTAGAGACACAGGCAGAGGGAGAAGCAGACTCTATGCAGGGAGCCCAATGTGGGACTTGATCTCAGGTCTCCAGGATCATGTCATGGGCTGAAGGCAGACCCTCAACCTCCTGAGCCACCCAGGTGTCCACATCTGCCAACTTTTCTTTTTTTAAAAAAATATTTATTTATTCATGAGAGACAGAGAGAGAGAGAGAGAGGCAGAGACACAGGCAGAGGGAGAAGCAGCCTCCATGCAGGGAGCCTGACATGGGACTTGACCCTGAGACTCCGGCATCACACCCTGGGCTGAAGGCAGAGGCCAAACCACTGAGCCATCCAGGGATCCCCTCTGCCAACTTTTCTAATGATGTTTTCCACTCTTCCTCAACTTGTATCATCTTACTTAGTCAAGTGGTCTTGTTGTCCCACCAACTCCCCACATGCAGTTCTGTTTCCATGATGTACGATACCATTGTCCTCACCTAGAATGCCCTTTCTCTATTGTCCATTTAGCCAAATTATAGTTAGCATCTAAGATTCTGTTTGCCTACAGCTTCTTCTATAAAATCTTTAATCTTTATCATCTAGAAAATTTGATTATTCCCACCCAATTTAGCTACCGCTGCAGTGAATCATGTAATCATTCTCTGTCTCATTCTAGGTAATCTTATATCTCACTTTAGTTGTAGAATTCTTGTTGGAGTGATATTTTACCTAATTTTGTAGTCTCCATGGGACTCAGCATAGTTTTGACAAATAATAGATATTCAATAAATACTTCATTGATTTGCTCTTCCTTAATTTAACAAATATTTATTTGAATTAATGGTTGGGTAAATAAATTAAAGATGAACTGATTGATTCTGCTTATTGATTTGGTTGAGAACTGAGCTGGCTTCTCTGCACTCTAATTTGAGTGATGAGGGACACCTAATATTTTATTCCCTTCCACCTCCAAACAAGTCCTGGAATAGACTCCACAAATAAACTGTTGGGATCAAGACACATCTTCAATCATTTTCAGGTGCATTTATGGTGAACAGGACTTTAGTATCTGAATGTTAATGACAAAGTAAACCCCTGCCAAATGATTTTTTTTTTGCATTGAAACATCAAAGAAACAATATTAATCTCATTGAAAAGGTAAATTAAACTCTGGTTCTTTTCCTAGAAATGACACATTAAAAACTAGATCATTTTTCTCTGCAAATTAAGAAAAAAAATAGTGTCTCAAAAACCAGAACAAGAGATACCTGCAATCTGGATTCTATTTAGTACAAAGTGTTTTGGGAAATTAAGCAAAATGTGTAGTAACACTGTTATTCTTACTCTACCCTGAAGAATTTTGAGCACTAGCCAATGCTAGTATCTCCTAAAGCTCAGTCCTTCATTCAGTTAAATGTCCACTTTGCTAATACTTTTTCCTTGTTATTTGATTAGTCATACTGTAATATAAGCATTACTCTGGCCTGAATTATGTTCTCCTCAAATTCATCTGTTGAAGTCCTAACCCACCAGTGAATTTCATAATATGACTATATTTGGAGACAGGGCCTTTCAAGAGGTGATTAAATGGGATGACTGGGTGGCTCAGTGGTTGAGCATCTGCCTTCTGCTCAGGGTGTGATCCCGGGGTCCTGGGATCGAGTCCTGCATTGGGCTCTTTGCAGAGAGCCTGCTCCACCCTCTGTCTATGTCTCTGCCTCTTTCTCTGTGTCTCTCATGAATAAACAAATAAAATCTTTAAAAAAGAAAAAGGAGGTGATTAAATTAAAATGGGTCTGTTAGGATAGGTTCTACTCCAACCTAATTGGTGTCCTTAAGAAGCAGAATCTTGGACACGGGTGAGACACTAGGGCTCATGTGCATGAGGAATAACCACATGAAAAAGCAACCAAAGGGGCAAAAGGCAGAAGAGGCCAAGGAGAGGCCAAGGAGGAGACCACCCCTGCCAGCACCTTGATCTTGGAACTTTAGCCTCCAGAGGATAAGAAATAAATGTCTGTTGTTTAAGCCACCCAGTGTGTGATTTTTGTTATGGCAGCCCAAGCAAACTAATAAAAGCAGGTATGCATCGGTCTCTCTACTAGACTGTGAAATCCTGGAAAGCAGGGATCACATTTCATTCACATTTGTGATGCCTCACACAAAACTGATTATAAATGAACTTGCACAGCGTCGTGAAAATGAATTTGTAGGAAGCTCATTCTAATTAGGAAGCTCATTCTTAGAATACGCATTGTTTGAACATCTACCATGTGCTTAGTGCTATTCTGGATACTCTGGTTGGTACCAAGATGAGTGAAACACAGACTAACTCCAAGGAAAACGCTGGACCATTTGGTCCAATAGAGCATTATGTAAGGTTTGCAACCACCTAAAGACATGCTGCCATCAGTATATGTACTGAGATGCGCAAACACTACAAAATCTGTAAATGTTCCGTGGGTTGCCCCACTCAGACTGTTCCATGCAAGGGTTATGTCTGCCTTATTCACTGTTGTATCCCTTGATCTTTTTACAGAGGTACAGAAAAGGTGGCCAGTAAATATATAATGAATGAATAAACTAATAACAGAATTAGAGTATTTTGCCAGTTGGCATTAACTGGTGCTTTTGTTTCTGCTAAACTTTCAGCTCTGCTAGTGAAAGTAATGGAAAAAAATGAATTTTTCTTAAAGACAATAAAAAAATAGCCAGCCTTTCTTAATTTTCTTATCAAAGATGAGACTTAAAGAAGCTAATATTGAATAAGCTTTTTAAAATTTGGTACAGTGTCATTAAATCATGGCTATTAGCAGTTACTGATATTTGATCCTAAGCTGGTCTTCAGTGTATATAGAATGCTTCTAACATAATTGGATTTTTAGGTTATATGTGGGAAGAAAGTACTTTCAGACAGACTTACCCAATGAAATAAAGATTGAATCAAGGTACTACGCATGCCTCCCTCTCCCACTCTTGCTCCTAAATCTCATAAAATTATTTAAAAGATATATTTATCTATGTGTGTCTGTCTGTCTTTACCTCCATAGGAAAACATAAATAATGTAATCAATGAACCAGAAATTTTGAGGAATTCTTAGAATACAGGAAGAGATAGAATCAGAGTTGCAGAAAGTGGAAATGTAGAAAATAACAGTACAAAACACTGAAAGAAGAACTTTGCAGAGGTAAGAGTGGTTTGGGGAACTTTCAGCTCAGTGTAAACAAGTAGAAGGCCTGATGCCTAGGGATGTAGAATTAGTAGAAGAGAAAGAGTACTTTGATGTATTATTTATTTTAAAAAGATTTTATTTATTTATTCGTAGAGACACACAGAGAGAGGTAGAGACATAGGCAGAGGGAGAAGCAGGTTCTGTGTGGGGAGCCCAGTGCAGGACTCTATGCTCAGACCCTAGGATCACTACCTGAGCCAAAGGCAGATGCTCAACCACTGAGCCACTCAGGTGCCCCATTTTGGTGTATTTTTTAATTTATATTTTAAGGTAGATATTGCATCTATAATAAGGAGTCAATTAGAAATTTCACAAGAATATCTTGATCCTTTAATTAAAAATGTAAACAGTTTCCTGGCTGCAGAGCTGTAGATGTAATTAACACATTGCAGTGGCTCAGATAAAATGCAGTGAATTTCTCCCACATTTAGAAAAACCTGCCCTTGCACACTGGACCCTCATTAGTCCTGGGTGTACCAGGCCATCATGGGTTGTTAAATACTTTGAATCTCACCCTGGCTATATCCACACATACTTACGTATGAGTTTCCAAGGCATATTGGTCAGTGGGTAAAAAGAAAAAGCAACCTAGAGAATTGACAGGAAAACAAAGAAGGACACATTTATTTATACAGATCTCTTTTTGCTCAAAGGGAACTGAAGGGACGTTGGCTCATCACTAAGAGTGATAATTTCTGGAAGAGAAGGAAAATGTAGGGAAGGGACTGGACTAAATTTTTGTTTCTTTTTTTTCACATTTCACTGCATAATGTTTCTCCAAATTCTGCTGTCTTGGAAATACATATCTTTGTCTCTGCCCTTGGCCATCGTGTTGTCATTGTCTGGCTGTCACTCCCACGTGCTCTGAGCTTCTTCAGTTCAGGAACTGTGTCTGGCATTCAATGAACAATATTTTTTTAAAAAAGATTAATTTTATTCATTGATTTGAGAGAGAGAGTTGGGAAGTGGCAGAGGAAGAGAGAGAATCTCAAGCAGGCTCCCTGCTGAGCATGGAACCAGATACGAGGCTTGATCACACAACCCTGAGATGATGACCTGAGCCAAACCCAAGAGTCAGATTCTTAATTGACTGAGCCACCCAGGGGCCCTTCAATGAATACTATTGATAACATCACCTCCTCCCTACTCATCCCCCACTGGCCCCACATATAACCACCAACATCACCACCACCAACTGTTAATGACTGACCAAATTGGATATGTGAAAGACAAGTTGCGGGGTGCTGTTGGTATGATGGTAATGGGAACATAAAGAAGGCAGGGTCTGAGAAGCAAATATGGGTGGTGTGTCTCTAGCCACAGAAGTGGCAAGATAACAAGAGTGTCTAGTCTGTACAAGGGGTTGTCTTTCCATCAGGCCATTTCAGCATCATCACCTGGGAGTCATCCTATTGACACTCCCCTTCCTTAAGTGTAATTTCTTGCTATACAGTCTTATTATCAGAGAAAGATACCCCTGTCATTTTTTTGGAGTTTGAGAATTATGGGTTTAGTACAAATGAATCCATTAACAGTCTAGTTTTTACATACACATTTCTTGTGATTTGGATTATCATCATCCAGAACCCCAGGGCCCCATAGCCTCTGTGCATACTAACCAGCAAATTTGCAAGCCTATAGAACTGGGAGCCTCACCCTGGAATGGGAGATTGAGCCCACTTTCCACAGGACCTATAAGAGAAGTCCCTGAGGCAGAAACCTTTCATGACTTAGGAGTTTCCTTCTGTAACCACTAGTTTAAACTGATGGCATTAATGAAAGGGGAAGCTTTGGATTCCATTTCTAGCATCTTCGTCATCTAGGAAAGTTGGTGGATTACCTCCCCTTCATCCTACCTCCCTGTGAAGAAGCACTTTCATGAAAAATAAATATCATATGGAGTAAGTAACCCCTAACCCATCTCCATTCTCACTGGATGGGGTCAGAAGATCAGTCTCTTCATGCCAAGAATTAAGCTAGTGACTAGCATATGGGGTGCGTAATCCAACCTTCAGTAGCTGGAGAAGGCTGCAGATAGGGCTCTTGAGGAGAAATTGGAGGTGACACTGAAAAACAAAGCCAAAACTCAGGGGAAAGCAAGCCAAACTTAGCAGTTAGGTTGAGAACAAGGGCACATCCAAGTAGGCATGTGAGCTCACCAAAGGCAGAATGGGCATCGCCTTCAGGTTGGTGGCCCCAGACTGTTAGTAAATGCTTGTCCTGGTGTCATCCATCTCAGGAGCTAGGAGATCTAAATATGGACAACACACTTTAGGGACCCAAGCCCCAAAAGCTTAGATAATGGCATTTTAAGTCTAGGAAGTCAGAGAATTGCTTATAGAAAGGACAACTCTTGCAGGAAAGAGGGGAAAGCTAACATAGGTTGAAGGTTTCAGATCCCAGAAAGTAGAAAATCAGCAAATGTGTCACTGTTGAGCATAGGCACCAAATTTTGAGGCTAATATGAGAGTCTTTATAGCTACCTGGTGTTGTCCCATGCTCTAGCCAGACTTTTTAGTACTGTTTAAGGATAATATATTTTGGGCTAATTTTGACCAAGATATTTCCTGATCGGAGACTGGGGCTAGCCAGAAAAGACAGGACATGAGGTGCCTGAAGTAAAAGGCCGTAGAAATGATCAAGCAATTTGAGAAATTGGCATAAGAGTCCTCTTTAGGACCTGATTTTATAAGAATAATGATAAAATGATGATAATCATAATAGTGACAGCTACCACTTATGTGTTACTTATTATGTGCCAAAGCATTGTACCAAGTGTTTTATATATATGTTTCTCCCTTAGACAAATATGAACAGTAGGTATTATTATCATATCCATTTTACAGATGAGGAAATTAAGATATAGAGAGATTATCTTGGTCAAAGTCATAAAACTAATAAGAGGCAGAGCTAGCATATAAATTTATACTACATCTGGCCAAATATCCATATTTTAAAATCAAGTTTTATTGGGATACAGTCACAGCCATTAGTTTATGCATTGTCCATGGCTGCTTTCATTCTACCATGGCAGAGCTAAGTAACATGCGATAAAAACCATATGGTCCATAGACTCTACGATATTTACAATTGGGCCCAAACAGAAAGGGTTTGTTGTTCTCTGATTTAGACCATCAAAAGCCCATGCTCTTGACAATGCTGACTATAGACTTTCAGGATCTCTGCTACCCTAACTTAGTGCAGCTATTGGCTACATCCCATGGCTCTTCTGTCCACCCTCTCAGACTAGGGCTTTTCATCACCACTCCCACCCCAGTAAGAGACCTTCATAATGAAACTAAGTCAGGGGCTAGACCAGGCTCAGACAGTTACTGCTATTAATGCTGATTGAAGGTATGGTGGCATAAAAAAAAGCTGATTTGGAGGATGAAGTGGCATTGGGAGGCTGAAGCCAATACATGGGAAGGTGCAGCTAATGTGGGAGCTGGTATAAAACTTGGGGGGAAACTGAGACTCCCAGATATGCTTACTGAAAAGAACAGAAAAGTCAAGGCAGGCCTTTTGCTAGGAGTTCAGTCAGATGCCAAGAATCCAAAGAAGAAGCAGAACAAAAATAAATGGGTTCATCCCTGGCTTCCTTAGAAGAGCAGTCCTACCACAGCCAATTTCTTGATTTACTGTTGGGTGTTGCTCTGATGAGGTGAGAATTCTTAGTTCTAGTCTCATCTCTGCTCTCACCTTAAAATGCAGAGAAGCTTGGTTTCAAGACGCAATAGACAGCAACATATTCCCTTCACTCATGGTAGCTTCTAGGGTACCCTCCACGCTTCACGCAGATCAGTAGTTCTCAAACCCCTGATATACTGGGTTTGTGGCTTTAGCTTTGCTCATGAGAACATTGCATCACAATACATGTAAACATATCAGAATGTTCCCTGACCACATTATTCTTTTTTTGTACATAGATCAGATCTCCTTTCATTCTCTACAAATTGGAATATTGTTCCAGAGTTCTTAGCCTCTGGGGGAAAAATAAAGAAGCTTGTTCTCTTTTTTTTCTTCCAAATTGCTTTGCAAAAACCTATGAATCGACTTTTAATTTCTCTTCCATTGTCCCCTTCAGTAAATTATTCCCAACAGAAACAGAAGTGTCAAGGTTACCTCGTAAAGAAAGCAGAACTCTGGAAACCAAATAAATGAAAGCAAATATTTCTTGCAGCTTACCCAATTCAGGACTAGGAGCCACGAGACATGTTTTTGTTTAGGCTACATGGCACGTATGCTAGATCCTTTCCAAATATTTAGCAATTTAGCGATGGAGATATCAATAAATAATGTATTTCATATAAATAGCATCTGAGTCGATGTAGGATAATGACTCTGTGATCCTCTAGTTCCAGAAAGTGCCCACGACTGGGATACAATCGACAGTCCCACATGGTGTGTGAGATAGCACTTCTTTAATGCAAGTGGGAGCAGTGCTCCAACTTGAAAGCATATTCTAAGTCCTCAGTAATCTTACTGAAAGCAGAAAAAAGTCCCAGGAGTATGGCTTAGAGAGTGAGGGTATTTATAATGTGATCACATCTACACTGATTATGAGTCATGATCAAATAAGGACACCATTCCATGTGGGTAAACCATTGTGGAGACCAGAGAATAATGAAGTGAACTTCCAGTGCTTCAGGGAAATGCAACTGGCATCCAGATCTCAGGGTAAGAAGAGATCCTGATCCTTTGGAAGGAGGACACTGAAGTGAGAACCAATCATATCATGGTTTTGAATATCATAAGCCAAGCTGTTTTAACTTCCCTTCCTTTTAGTGCAAACCCTGACTGAATGTCAGAAGAAATAGAAAATCTGAATAGTACTATGTCTTTTAAAGAAAATACTGTAATTAACAACTTCAAGAGAAACCCTAGGCTTTACTTTTTACTATAAACACAAATAAACTGTTTTTACCGTAAATAGCTCCAGTAATAAATTATTTAAAAAATTAATGATAAAGTACTACTAGTCTTACACAAATCATTTCAGAGGATAGAGGAAGATAGACTATTTCTCAATGCAATTTATGAGACCAGTGCAATCTTGATATCAAAATCTGAGAAAGACATTAAAATAAAATTATAGACCAATGCCTTTTATGACTATAGGTAAAAAAGATATTACCTATTATTAACAAACGAGTCCATCAATACTATAAAGATAATACATAATGGTCAGGCATAATGGTTTATCGCAGGAATATAAATTGGCTTACCATTTATAATCAATCAATATAATTCGCCACATCAACAGAATAAAGTGAAGAAAGTATAATCATCTTAATATGTGCAAAAAAAGCATTTGATAAAATTCAGCAGATGTCCATCATTAAAATTCTTATCAAACAGTAGATAGAAGTTTCCTCAATCTGATAATGTCTATGAAAAACCTACAGTTAACATCTTTTTTTTTGTTTTTTGTTTTTTTTTAAATTTTTATTTATGATAGTCACAGAGAGAGAGAGAGAGGCAGAGACACAGGCAGAGGGAGAAGCAGGCTCCATGCACCGGGAGCCCGATGTGGGATTTGATCCCGGGTCTCCAGGATCGCGTCCTGGGCCAAAGGCAGGCGCCAAACCGCTGCGCCACCCAGGGATCCCTACAGTTAACATCTTAATGGCAAAATATTGAATGCTTTTTATCTAAAATCTAGAAAAAAGAAATGATGTCTAGTGTTATTATTTCTATTTAACATTGTATTAGAAGATCTAGCCATGGAAAAGTACAAGAAGAAATTTAAGGGTCCATGGTTGAAAAGCAAGATGTAAAAGTATCTTAATTCAGAACTGACATGATTGTATGTTAGGAAATTTCAAGGAATCTATAAACTACTTTAACTAATATGTAATTTAGGCAGTCTGAGGGAGACACATCAATATCTAAAAATCCATTATTTATTTACACTAGTAACAAAAAGTTGAAAAATGAAATTTGAAAAACAATACCACTTAAAAACTCCCCCAATATCCAGGACTAAACTTAACAAAAGGTAGGCAAGACCTTTGTCTCAAAAGTACAAAACATTACTGAGAGATATTAAGGAGGATGTAATAAGTAGAGAGACATAATCACTGGTTGGGAAACTCAAATGGTTAAGATATTAATTCTTATCACATTGATTTATTGATGCAGGCTATTCCAATTAAAATCCCAGCAGGGGCAGTCTGGTTGGTTCAGTGGTTTAGTGCCTGCCTTTGGCCCAGGGTGTCATCCTGGAGACCCGGGATCAAGTCCCACATCAGGTTCCCTGCATGGAGCCTGCTTCTCCCTCTGCTTTTATCTCTGCCTCTCTCTCTCTGTGTCTCTCATGAATAAATAAATAAAATCTTAAAAAAAAATCCCAGCAGTTTTTGTAGAAGTTAATGAGTGGATTCCAAGATCCATATTGAAATGCAAAGGAAATAAAACATCCAGGACAAACCTGAAGAAGGATACAGTTGGAGGAATGAAAATTAGTGTTAATGGACAGCCTATACCTAGAAGTTAAATTTATAAAGTTTTTAGAAGAGAACTTAGAAAGTTATCTTCACAATCTTTGGTAGAGAAGACTACTTAGGACACTAAAAAGCACTAACCATAAAAAAAAATGATGAACTAGATTTCACCAGACTTAGAAAACTTCTGCTTATCAAAAGACAATGTTGGGAAAGTCAATGGCTTTTCTCCCACAGACTGAGAGAAAACACTGAAATGCGTATATTTGGCAAACGACTTGTATTGAGAGTATATAAAGAATTCCTACAAATAAAAAAATAAACAATTCAATACAAAAATGAGCAAAACACTTGAAGAAATGCTCGACAAGTAAAGTTACCTAAAGATATACTGAGCATAGGAACAAGTGTTTGGCATTTGACATCAGGTAAATCTAAATGAAAACCACAGTGAGTACCTCTATCACATTCAGTACAGCTAAAGTTAGAGGCGGACAATATAAAAGTTGGTGAAGATGATGAGCAATTGCAATAATTATATTTTCGCAGTAGGAGTACATGTCGGTACAGCCAGTTTGGAAAACTCTGATAGTTTCTAATAAAACTAAATACATACTGATATATATGTACCTATGACCCAGCAATTCCACACCAAAATATTTATGCAAGGGATACAGGTGCATGTCCACAAAATGTCTTGCACAAAAATACTCACTTGAACACCGGTGAAACCCAAATGTCCATCAGAAGGGAAATAAATAAATAGTGGCATACTTCTACCATGGGATAGAAAAACAAATGAGAATAAGCTATTGATACAAAAAACGACATGGATGAATCTCAAAAATATTACATTGAGTGAGAGAAGCCAAGCACAAAAGAATACATACGCTGTATGATTTCATTCCAATATGTGAATCTGTTTCTGTGGGTTTAGGAATAGTCACAATAAGGATGCCTAGCTGGCTCAGGCAGTAGAGCATTTGACTCTTGATCTTGGGGTTGTAAGTTCAAGCCGCACATTGGGTGCAGAGATTGCTTAAAAGTAAAATCTTTTATGTATTTTTAAGGTTTTATTTATTTATTTGAGAGAGAAAGAGAGTGTGCAGGCACGAGCAGCGGGGAGGGGCAGAGGGAGAGGGAGAAGCAGACTCTGCTGAGCAGGGAGCCCACTGTGGAGGCTCGATTCCAGGACCCTGGGATCATGACCAGAGCAGAAGGCGGATGCTTAACCAACTGAGCCACCTAGGTGCCCCTAAAAATAAAAATTAAAAAAAAAAAAAGAGAATAGTCCAAATAACTCTATGGTAATTGGAATCAGAACAGTAGCTGCCCGTGGGGGGCGGGGAATGGATTAGACTGGGGAGGGGTAGGAAGGAATTTACTGAGGTGATATAAGTAAATGTTCTTTACGTTGATCAAAATAATGATTACACATTTGTCAAAATTTATCAAGTTCTACACTTCAGGTTTATGAATTTTACTGTGTGTAAATGATTCCTCAATAAAGCGCAAACCACAAAAAGCATATAGTGAGTGGAACAAGACTGCTCCAGACAGTGAATGCTGCAGGAAATCAGAGGAGAGAAGCATGACTCACCAGGAAGGATGGATGAGTCAGCCTCAGATTGTAGGTAGAAAAGGAACTGAACGCTGTAGGATGGCTGGTATTCATAGGGCAGGGATGGAAGGTTGTGGTGGGCGTTTCACCTAGACCAACCTCTGTGAAAAGCTTCTAGTAATTCCAAATCCCAGGCGCTCACACCAGCACTGTGGCTCTTGATGAGTCACAGTCACCGGAATATGTTTCAATAGAAGATCTCTTTTTTGCAACTCACTGACAGATGGAAAGATGGATAAAGTGTACTAAAAACTCTAGGCCAATCGAATAAGCTTTGGTGCTTGCAACAGCCCTATTCAATATTTTGTGAAGTTCTGAGCTTATTTTGAAATGATCTTTCTGCCTGTTTGAACAATGCGCAAAGTACTGAGTTGGGTAGGCTGGAAACACTTCCAAAGGCTTTTGGAAGCAGATGAACTATAAAATACAGATAGATAAACATGGAAATAAGACATCCCTTTTACGTGTTAATTTTCTCATTTTAAAAAGGAACATTTGACATCATCTCTTAGGCCTCTTTTATTTCTAAGAATATTAAGTTAAGGCTATGATTTGTTAATTAATCTAGTCATATTCTCTCTCTCTTTTTATTTGAGAGAGAGAGAGAGAGAGAATGAGGAGGGGTGGGACAGAGAGAGAAGGAGAGAATAAATGTTAAGCAGGCTCCATATCCAGCAGGAAGCCCAGCTCAGGGCTTGATCTCACGACCCTGACATCATGACCTAAGCTGAAATCGAGAGTCCGATGCTTCACTCATTGAGCCACCCAGGCATTCCAATCTAATGTCTTCTGACATGGAAGATCCTTTACAATATGACCCCAAGATTCTTTCTTTTTAAATTTTTTTTTTTTTTTTTTTTTTTTTTTTTTTTTTTTATGATAGTCACAGAGAGAGAGAGAGAGGCAGAGACACAGGCGGAGGGAGAAGCAGGCTCCATGCACCGGGAGCCTGATGTGGGATTCGATCCCGGGTCTCCAGGATCGCGCCCTGGGCCAAAGGCAGGCGCCAAACCGCTGCACCACCCAGGGATTCCCGACCCCAAGATTCTTTACCATTAAAATCCTGCTTGGTCCCCAAATAACCACAGACCTTTGTCCATCCCTGCCCTCATAGTGCACTATGTCCTTCCATCTGGAATGTGTTTCCATCCAGGATGTTCTGCCCACTGAATCCTACCCACCTCTCCAGCCCACTTACTCACTAGAGATTCCTTTACTATTTCCTACACTCTTGCAGCTTAGGAATTACTATCATTTATTTGGCAAGTATCATCTTTTGCCTTGTGTTATCATTCACCCTCTAACAAAAGTGTTTTCAACCATCACCATGGATAAATGTAAGCAGAATTAAGGCAAAACTTTCAATGTATATCTCCTTCCCCCTTCAATTTCCCACAACATCTGTATGTGTTATTTCTAATAGATGTTCAACAAATACTAGGTGGTTAACCAGTTGGTTCATACCAGGTTAGGAAAGACCCCATTTTGGAATCTTATGATTCTGAAAAAAGAAGAATCAAACATGCACACATGCAAGTCCCCAAAGGAGAGCACATTTGCCTGGAAGGGAATGTTTTCACGGGAAGTCAGAGAAGCAGTAGCAGCTCCAGTCTCAGACCCAGAGATCTCAGATTTACAGTGATGTTGATGGATTGGGATATGTTATCAGCAAAGGCAGACTAGCTAAATCACAGGCTGAGAAGCATAATAAACTTTGGCATCTAATATGCTTTGCTAAATTAAAGTTTAAAAAGGAAGACATGAATAAATAAAACAGCTAGTTGAAGGCCAACCTATTAAATGAAAATGAATCCATGAAAGCTCCAGAACACACTATACGTCACTTTGGATACCACTTAATCATGGAACTAAAAATATCCCTCAAGCTCTCGGCTCACTTGTGAGTTTGCTGAGGATGAATTAGACAGTATAGGACAAGAGAATTAGTACCAGTTGCAAAGAAAATTTGAATCTCTTTGAAAATTCTAACCTGTGAACTGCTCATCGTTACTCTTAGGTGGAGGGCACATAATTTTGGGCACTCTGGTGATGTCAATACCCTACTTACAACAGTTTCATGACATTCTATGGCCCTTAATACAAAGTTCAAAATCCTGCCTGTTAGTAGGAGCTCTCTCCATCTCTGCAATTTCATCCTGTCAATTTAGGCTGCTAAAACAAAATCCCACAGACTAGGTAGCTTATAAACAATAGGTATCTATTGCTCGCAGTGGTGGAGGCTGGGAAATCCAAGATCAAGCCCTTAGTATGGTCAGACGAAGACCTTCTTTCTGCCTCATAGCTGATACCTTCTTGCTGTGTCCTCATATGGTGAGAGGTTTGGGAGCTCTCCAGAGCCTCTTTTATAAGAGCACTAATTCAATTCATAAGAGCTCCGCTCTCACGATTTCAGTGCTTCCCAAAGGCCCCACCCGCTAATACTAGCACCTTTAGGGGTTAGGGTTTCATCATATGCATTCTGGAGTGACACAAGCATTCAGACCATAGCAACCCTCTTCTAACAATTTCTCTCTTTCTCTGTGCTCTCCAGCCCACTGGTTTTTTGGTTCCCCAAACCCTACATGTTACTTTCTGCCTCAGGGCCTTAGCACATGCATTTCCTTTCCCCTTGGAGTACTCTTCCCCCTTCTCACTTAGATACTTCCTATTCATTCGTTTTACTTCTTTAAGAAGCTTGGGAAATTTTCCTATTATACATTCTAACAGCACCTTCTGTTTCTGCTCCACAGCTCAAATGAAAATGAGAATAAATTAAGCACATATATAATTTTTTTGTTTAATAATGTCTTCCACACCAGATTTTGCTTAAGGGAGAATAGCCTTCCCTCTGGCCTCATTCTCTCTCTCTCTCTCTCTTTTTTTTTTAAGATTTACTTAGTTAGTTGAGAGAGAGAGAGAGAGAGAGAGAGAGAGAAGCTTAAGAAGACTCCCATTGCATGGGGAGCCTGACACAAGACTTAATCTCTCAACCTTGAGATCATGACCTAAGCCGAAATCTAGAGTCAGATGCTCAACTGATTGAGCTACCCAGGTGCCCCAGGCCTCATGTTTTCATGTAGAAGTACTTGAACCGGAGTCATCCCAATGCCCCATGCACTATCAGATAGTGACTTGTCAGCTTGGAGAGTTTGGGAGGATGAACTAGGTGTGTGTGGCTTAGCTCTTTATTTTCCTGGTTTGCTGGCAGGAATGGCATCCTGTACTGCTTGTGTGCTGGGCAAGAGTCATATCCCTGAAGTAAGGAGGGAAGGCCTGTATTTGCCCAGCAGGGCTGGTGATTAGATGACAGAAGATCCAGTAAGATTTATCAATAATATTGCTGACATTTTTATCTTTGTTTCTTTGTTTTCTATATTGAAATCATATCATATAAAACTCAAAAAGGGAAGAAAAAGATGTTAAAAATTCCATTAGATTCTAAGCATGTCTTTTTCATCAAATGTAACTCCAGCACGCAGCCCAGTTACTGCAAATAGTGAATGTTCCATAAATATTTATCAAACGTATGAATTATTTAATCTCTCTGAGCCAGTTTTCTCAAATGCAAAATGATGATAAAACCTACCAGTCTGGCAACCATATATGAGTATTCAAGGTACTACGTTAAAGCAATCAGTACAGCATCTGGAGCGTGGTTAAATGGATAAATATGCTGTAGCTATTACTTTCTGGCTGGAACAACTGAGAATAATTCCTATTTAGAGCTACACACTTCAACCAGGCATCAGGACAATATAACCACAATGTCATTGTGTCTACTTGATAGGTTCTGATGTCTTTTATAAAAATAATATCAAGTTAGTTTTTCAACCCAATATTATATACACCAAAAAGATAATCTACCATATAGAATGAAATATCACTGATCTATGCAATGTACACATATAGACTTAAAGCAAATTACCCAAAATATGCAATAGTCTTCAATTATACTCTGATTCTAATGTCCCTTACAAATCTTCCCATATGGGGTTAATATATGTCTTCCACACAAGATTTTGCTTAAAGGAGAAAGCACTTACAAAATCATCAGGACCTGGTTTAAATCCACTTCTTGTGTTATTCTGTGTGAGCTGCATTCATTGCCACAGCATTCTGTCCTGGTCCATACCACATCAGCCATTCCTGGCAGTAAGACTGATGTGCTAGCTGTGTCCAGCAGTCAGTTCCTTGGTGTATGATTTCCCAGACCCAGTGCCTGCATATAGACTTTTTGTGTCAGTTATGCATTTCAGCAAACATGCCGTCAGGTAATGGATAGTGCCTCAGGATACAGATCAGAAGACAGGAAAAGATGCATTATTACTGAGGGCTAGTGGGGTGAGAGAAAAAGACTTCTTATATCTGGTATCTGTTGTGAGTCATATTTTGATAAATGTGGAGTGTCTCCAATTTCTTATATGACTTAACTGATAATTTTGTCTCTTTTTATTAAAGATCTAAGTTATATCTGCTTCCAGTTAGGAGGAAGAAGAATGTGAAAGATCTTACTCCTGAGGTAACTACAAGAAAAAAAGAAACAGACAATAGAAAAATGATTTTTATTTTATTTTATTTTATTTTATTTTTACGGAAGCAAACAAGGAAATTTTAATGAACTGATATGTGTAGAAAATCTACTCCTTCATCAGTGAGAAGAGAGTTGTGGGTCATCCATTCTTGGTGGTGGATGCCTGGTCTAGTGGAGGTGAGAATGGTCAGCTGTGGATGACAAGAAAATAACCAAAGTCTTGGATGAGTTGGACTTTGAAAGAGGGCCAAAAATGAAATCAAATCACTTGGTCCAAAAATCTAGCACCACCCTCCCCCCCCCCCCAACTCCCATTGACACATTTCCACCCTGAATTTTGCAGAGAAAGCAATAATGATGACTGGATAGTAGAAAGATCACATTTTCAGAATTTTGTTTACATTCTGGGGCCCTATGAAGCTGAAATTCAAAGATCAACCAAAATAATCTAAAATTGAAGTGCAGTCTACTCCCAGTTCAAAATACTGATAAGATCCATAAAGATCATCCTTTGGGCAGTGGGTGTGACACTAGAGGTTGGGTAATCAATCTAGTTAAATATCTGGTCCAGCTCCAGCTCAGTTAGATTCTAGGGGGAATCTGAATGGTCAGCAGTACCCTTCTCCCCCATCCTTACCAGCAGACAGAAGAAAAGGATTTTCACTCTCTGAGAAATGAAAAAACAGTAATATGCCAGTCTCCACTCTTTTTTTTTTTAAACACACAACAGGAATATAATGAAAAACGTTGAGACACATTTCCCGAAGAAGCAGGAAAATGTGACCTTTCATAAAGAGAAGAGCAGTCACTAGAAGCAAATCCAGTTAGAATTAGCAGGCAATGACTTTAAGCAACTTTTAACATTAAAACAACCATCAAATATACACTTAGGGATTTCTAGGAAGAGATTGATGTAATAGGTAAATAGATGGAGGCATTTTAGGAAAGAAATTGAAACTTAAATAAAAGGACCAAATGGAAGTTGTGGAATTGAAAAATATATGATCTGAAAGTTAAAAAAAATCATTGGATGAGTTTAAGAACAGATTGTATGCTGCAGCAGAACAAATCAATGAACTTTGAAGAAGGTCAATGGAAATTAACCAAACTGAAGTGCAAAAAGAAGAAAGACTATAAAAGAAAAAGCAGCATATTAGTGACCTGTGGAATAATATAATGTGATCTACATATAACTGGAATCCTGGAAAAAGAAACAAACAAACGTCACTAGAAAAATCATTTGAAGAAATAAAGGCCAACATTTCCCCAAATTTGATGAAAAATATTAATCCACAGGCTCAAGAAGCTCAGCAAACCCTAAGCAAAATAAATACAAAGATACCCACACCTAGGTATATTAAAGCTATGGTCTGGCCCAGCTCAACTTAGCTCTAGAAGGAATCTGAGGGTTAGGAACCCCATCCCACACTCACTAGCAGACAAAGAAAAAGGACTTTCACTCTCAGAAATAAGCAAAAAAAAAAAAAATCATATCTAGTTATATTCCTAGTTTTCGAACTACTGAAAATCAATGGTAATATCTTAAAATAGCCAGGGGGGAAAACAACTAGGAGAATTGTTATTCTGGACCTAAGTCCAACTATATATATTTTTAATGTAAGTAATGGAAAGTTTGAGTAAATGCAATTTTGGAGTCCATGAGAAAGAGAAAAATCTAGTGTGAGTGCATGGTTTTTAGAAGATAGCATTGAAAGTTGAAGGTAAGTATAATTCTATGGAAGAGAAGGTAATGCATCTATACTCTCACACTGGCATTTATGAATATGCATTTGTGAGAAGTTTCCAAGGGGAAGCATGTTTTTTAAGAGAGATGGGAAGCCCACATTAGGAGAAGGAGATCCCATTACATTATAGGAGTCCAAATCTTTTTGCCAAAAAGTATTATTTCCCAGAGCACTGCAATAGCTTGCAAAGTTTCCAAATTGCTGTCCTGCAAGAACACATGTGCACTTCTGGTGTTTTTTATTAGTCTTGGAGTCAGAAGAGAATAAGAATATTAGAGATGGACAAAATCTGTTCTGATTTTCAAAAGGGTAAAGAGGTACATTCTTTTTTTTTTTTTTAAGATTTTATTTATTTATTCAAGAAGAGACAGAGAGGCAGAGACACAGGCAGAGGGAGAAGCAGGCTCCATGCAGGGAGCCTGACATGGGACTCGATCCTGGGTCTCCAGGATCACACCCTGGGCTGAAGGTGGCGTTAAACCACTGAGCCACCCAGGGATCTCCCAAGAAGGTACATTCATAAAAATGTTAGGTAAGTAGGCTTGATGTGGCCCTACATGATTCCGAAATAGAATTACTTAATGAATCATTTGTTCTTACCTGGAAGTAGAAGCACTTAATTAAAAGCATATAATGCCATGTTAACATTCTTGTTAACAAAGCTTTTGATAGTCTTTTATGAGGTTTTTGTGGAAAAGTTAGAGAAATATATATGTAAGAATGAATAGATAGGTTAATAGCTCATTAGAGTGATTCTCATAACGGGCTGATCTATGGGTAGATGTTAATCAGCATACAAAAATATCTATACCATTCCCCTTCTTCACCTCTCAATGCCACTTTAGCCCACTGTAACCGAGATCCTGCAGGCATCACTCAATAGAACAAGACTTGTTAAGTCTCCCAGTGACTCAGTAGTTTCTCAACGAATAGTTTGTTTCATTTGCCTTTTCTGGGGCATTTGACACTCTAAATACATGATTCTTTTGGAAATCCTCTAAACTTGACTTTAAAGTCACCACTCCCCCTTGGTTTTCATCCTATAGTTTTGCCCACTTCAGTGTCACAGGGTTCTGACAGCCACAATCCCTAAAGGGCTTGGTGCCCTCCAGGGTTCTGTCCGAAATTCACTGCTTTTTTTTTTTTTTTTTTCATGTTTTTCATTTTCCTTGGGTTTTCTGATTAGTTCGCATGGGCTCACCTTATGTGTTTGCAGACAGTGCTCAGGTTTGTGCCTTCAGCCCAGATCTGTCTGCTGAAGGCCAGACACATTCATCAGCGCTTGGATGTTCCACAGATGGCCCACACTCACTGTGTTCTAGACTGAGCTTATTGCTGTTCCCATAAAAGCAGTCATTGCCCCTCTTCCTATGTTCTCTGTATCAGTGAACAACACCCTGTCCACCTATGTGCGCAGGCTAATTCCTCCTTGCCATATTCTATGAATTGAGTTGTGCCTCCCCAACCCCCATTCATATGTTGAAGTCTCAAGCCCCAATGGGACTGTAGTTGGAGATAGGGCTTATGGGAGGTAATTAAGTGAGGTAAGTGTAAGGTCCTAATCTGATAAGTTTGTTGGCCTTAGAGGAAGAGGGAGAGAAAGGCTATGTGGAGACACATCGAATAAGCAGTTGTCTATGAGCTAGAAGGTGGAGGAAGAACTCCACCATGCACACACCCTGATCTTAGGCTTCCAGACCCCAGAATGGTGAGAAATCATATGGGAAAATTTACATTTTTCCTCCACTTTATTTTTTTTAATTAAAGATTTTATTTATTTATTCATGAGAAACACAGAGAGAGAGAGAGAGGCAGGGACACAGGCAGAGGGAGAAGCAGGCTCCATGCAGGCAGCCGGACGTGGAACCCCATCCCAGGTCTGCAGGATCACGCCCTGGGCTGAAGGCGGCGCTAAACCAGCTGAACCACCCAGGCTGCCCTCCTCCACTTTAATTTAATATTTAAAATTTAGTGTACTTTTCTACACTTCAATATCCTTGGTGTTCCTGCTTCTTTGCAGAAATGGTAGGTTCAAATTGAAGCCTTCACTACATAAGTTAGACAGGCTTCATACCCCTCTAATGAAGAAGACAAGTAAACAATTACAATAATACGATATGATCATGTCCACAGCAGAGGTTTATTCAAAAGGTCATGGAGCACAAAGGAAGAACATAAGCAAAACAAAATATTATATTTTCTGCCTGAGGCTGTAAGAGGCATTATGTAAAGAGGAGCTGTTACTTTTGCATGATAGAGAGCCACCAGAATCTTCAAGGATGAGTAGAATTATCTCCTACCTGTTCTATATTCCTCACTAAGAATAGTGCTGGCATAGAGTGGCTGCTTCCTCCATACTGACTGCTTGGTCATCTTAATAAAACATTCTTGTCCACTTTCACATAGCGGGGCCCTAAAACATCAGCGGATACTGAGCATCCTTCCTTTTGACTAACGAACCATTTTATTTTATGAAAAAAAATGTAGGTGTGTCGCTATATAATAAGTGTCATTACAGTTCTGGTCAATAAAATAGCAGTAACGGGAAGGATCTTCATATTCACACTGTGCACTTTAAAATGACTGATCGGCTGCACTTATGCAAATGCTCCGAGAAGCCTATGCTGTGATTTCTCAGTAACAGTGTAGGGATACCACAGAGGCCAGGGACCACATCTGTTCGGGATATTTGGGGCAAAAGGGTCTATTCTTCATCTGTGTGGTAATCTGTTTATACTCATGGGCAGTGAAGGTTTTAAGCCATGGTTCTTTATGATAATGGCTACATTGATGATGTTGATGGTAATCCTGTGGCTGAGACATTATTATGTAATGCTCCATCTGGGGGTCTTGATAAATGCTTCATTATCACAGTAAACAGTGATTTTCATGCAAGCATCCTATTAATCTAGTAGCCATGTTATATTTTAGCATAGAAAATCTATTTTAAACATTAAAACTGCTTTTGGGGGAATATATAGGTTATAGAATACACGTCCATGCAATTTTTGCTACTTTCCCACAGTAGAAGAAATACATAACTTAGAAGATATCCCCTTCTGGGATGCCTGGGTGGCTCAGCAGTTGAGCCTTTGGCTCAGGTCGTGATCGCAGGGTCCAGTCCCACACAGAAGCAGGGAGCCTGCTTCTCCCTCTGCCTGTGTCTCTGCCTCTCTCTTTCTGTCTCTCATGAATAAATAAAATCTTAAAAAAAAAATATCACCCCTTTCTTTCAAAACAGAAAAAAAAAATAGAGGAAGGGAAGTTAAAAGGAGAAAGGGAGCAGATATTCATGATCTGTGTCAGATATTTTTTACAAATTATTTTGTATAATCTTTCTGATAATTTTGCATTGTGGGTAAATTCTAGACACTTGGAAATTGAGACTCAAAAAGGTAATTGGCCAGTCGCAAAGCAGAGCTTAGCTTGACTGAGACACCAGGTCTGTGTACTTCCACCTTCCACAAGCGCTTGTCCCTGCTGCGCCCCGACAGCAACGCCCTGACAAGGCGGGGGCACGCGGTTCAGGCAGCTCCCCTCTCCTCCAGCCCGGTCCCCCGTGCGCTGGCCCTGCGCTCAAGCCCGGGTGCAGCTGTTCCGCAGGCTGGACAGCATAACGCAGGAGTCATTAGGCCTTTAGGGAGGTCAGAATCAGCACCCCCCCCCCCCCCCCCCCCGCCAGGCTCTGCCCCTCGCCCGGGGAATGATCCGGAACAGTAGTCACACCTTCTTTCTGAATCTCCTCTTTTTTTTTTTTTTTTTTCTACAGCAAAATGAGCAAATCCAGTGGCTTCCTGAGATTTCCACCAGCTCCACAGTCGGTGATTAGCAAATGCCAGGTTTGCTGCAGATCCT